>NC_143484.1:20789335-20989050 GCF_027475165.1 Benincasa hispida
CTCTCTCCAGAAATCTCGTTCTCTCCACTCTCACTTTCTCCAATTTTCTCTTCAATCTTGCTCTCTCCATATTTCTCTCTCTCTCCAATTTTCTTTTATTTACTTATTTATTTATTTATTTATCATTAAATTAGAGTCTCGCTCTCTCCACCTTCGTTCGTTCCAATTTTCTTTTATTTTTATTTTTATTTATTTATTAATATTATTATTATTATTTGTAATTGTTTCTCTGCTTCCTAAATTAAGGTTAGAGTATTTATATTTATCATCCAATAAATTTCAATATTTAATTTCCTGTAGTATATGCGTACAAATTTGAGTTGTTACAGTCTAATTAATGTAATTATAGTAAACTACCGTTTTGGAGATTCTGTTTGGAGATGTTGGAGATGCTGTTAGAGATGTCATCAAACTTTCTTCTATGTATTCGTCAAGACATTTGTTTTGTACACCATCTTTGTCAACTTTTCTCTCTTTTATGTAACAAAAATTACTATGAACTTTGTTTGTTTATTTGTTTTATGTCAATATGTTGGATTTGCTTAATAATGTTCTAAATATTAGGTTATTCATATCAAATTTTTTTAAAAAAAAGGGGAAAAAGGTAAAAAAATAATAAATACTGTAACAAATAATTAAAAAAATGATAAATGTAAAATAATAAAAAAGATAATAAATAGTAATACTGTAACAAATAATTAAAAAAATGATAAATGTAAAATAATAAATAAGGTAACGAATGAGAATTTTGAAATATTATTGGCTATAGCTAAATATGAAATACAAAATAATATTTAGTTAGACTATTATAATTATAGATATTCTCGCCCCAAATGCCCCTTTTATATATTAGGGTTCTAGAGTTATATATTATAAAAGTTAAGAAAAAAGCACTCCTCTCTCTCACTCTCGCGCAGACACCTTCGCCAGGCCCTAGCCGCCGCTCCCCCTCAGACACATTCGTCTACCGTCGGTCCGCCCACCTCGCCGCTCCAGCCACTCCAGCTCGCCGATCGTCATTCACGGCCGTCGCCGTCACGTCCGGTGGTGGGTTTTTCTTCTTCCGTCACGTCCGCTCCAGCCACTCTATCTCTCTCGTTTCTGTTCTAGCGCATCACTCTCGCCGCCGTCCCTGTCGCACGCCCGCGGCCGCCGGTTCAAGCAGTGGTTGGAGTTCGGGTGAGTTCTCTAATGTCCAGCTTCCGTTTGGCATAAATTTGTTACTCATAACGTGTTGATGATAGATTCAAGATTTAGGATTTGATTAATTTTAGTAAGTTCAAACGTGAGTTCTCTCTCGTTTCTGTAATTTTAGTAAGTATTAAGCCTCTAAAACCCCTTCTTGAATTCACTTATGTTAGATGAAATTTATGATTTGATTAAAAGTCAAAGTGAGTCGTTTAGTTTGTCTAGGAAACAAGGTCTCTGAGCTGTTTGGACATTGTTTAGTAGCTAATTTATGTTTGCTTTAGTGGATTTAGTGTGTAATTTGGTGGTTAAGGCTCTGAATTTGTAGGCCTTTTGTTGTTTGTTCATTCTTTATTACTTATCCACAAATTAAATTTGGAAGTTTGGCATTGGGATTGTCAACATGATTTGAAACTCTTAATGGCTTATGAATGTTGAATATTTCCTCAGGTGTTTTGTGTAATGTTTAAATCCTTAAGTTTTAGGTTGTGGATGTTCTGTGAACAAATATTCTATCAAGTTTGATGTCTAACTTCGGGTTAATTAGGTAAGAAAGTTTGGTATTATTCCTTAGTTTAGTGCGAAATTTGGGAGAGAAATTACCAAACATCTTGCACTCCTTCATGTTTAGTTCAAGTAAGTTGCCTTTCCACTTTTTTTTTTTTTATAAAAAATGTTATGATTATTTATTTAATTTTTTTTAGTAGTGTATCATGAGCTTTTGTTTGAATGGTTATATTGCAAAAGTTTAATATTCTTTAAGCTCTACGCATTTTTGTTTTAATAGTCTTTAACGGAGAAATATGGGAAGAGGGATCCTACACCCTTGTTCGAGAAAAAGGAAGGATAGAGATGATGTTGAAGAGGAACATGCAGATGTTGGTATTCCAATGGCTCTTTCAAATATGCACATGAAATCTAGAGTTATTTTCGTACTTGAGAAGGCATCTTTGACACTTGCCTTGGTTGGAAAGGTAAAAGCTTTGTATGTTGCATTTCATTTTTCTTGATACTCTCTAATATTTATTAATTTTTTGAGCTTAACCCTTTAATCTTAGCAAGTAGTTTATAGGTTTAAAAAATTAATTGTTCTTCCACTTGTATATAATGGTACTTGTTTTTCTATGATTGTTGTGTGTATGTTTCTTTAGAACTATCAGATTTTAAATCAAGAAAAACATGCTGAATTCTTGAGGAGAAAGAGAATGGACCCATACAAGTTTAGACCTGATATAGTTCATGAGGTGAGTATCTTATTTATTTATTTTTTGTAATAGAATTACATTTTATAGTTATATGAAAAGAAATGTTGATCAAGTTTAGCAATTACAAAAATTTCTCTTTAGAAGATCAAAAAGAAGAAACTCCTTTAAATATTGACACCACACTCGGGAACAGTAATAGAAGTTTTGTGATCTTTGAACAAAATATAATCTTACATTTTCTCTATGTCAGGCTCTTGTTCATATCATGTATTCTCGAATCTGTATGGCCGGTTTAGTTCAAGCAGTCTTTATAAGAACTGATGAAGGAGTTCTCATCCAAGTTGATCCACGGACTCGAGTACCAGAATCATTGGACGAGTTTTGTGAAATGATGTGTTAGTTCTTAACTTCTTCTTGCATAACAAAATATTATTAGCTAGTGATGTGTATGAAACTAATTCCTTATGATGCTTCTGTTTAAATTTCTAACATATGATTATATTGCAGCTCAATTGTTGCAAAAGCTTAGCACTAAAGCTAAAGGCAAACGTGGAAAACTATTGCAAGTGGTCAAAAATCCTGTGACCCAATACTTACCTATCGATTGCTTGAAGATCGGTGAGTTGAGCTAACATATTTGGAAAGATTGGTTATATTATAGAACATTTTGTAACCTAGAATAATGACAATAATCCAGGTCTTTCTTCAAGTTCCAAAAAGGTGGTTGAACCACGAGACTACCTCAAAACGTTCAGCAACGACGTCAATCTAGTATTTGTGGTAACTGATTGGTTATTGTAGAACTTTCCAATTTCTCATACCATGCATCAATTATTCTTTTCAAACTTGTCATTTTGAGTGAAAACTAAATGCTTATATGGATATTCAGATTGGCGCAATGGCTCATGGCAAAATCGATGATGAAAACATAGATGAATTAATATCAGGTTAGCTCTTTATAAGTTATTTAGATCATTATCTCCTATCAAATTAGCACAAAAGTTTGTCTTTTGTGTTGAACTGTAAGCGCTTTATAATTTAATTGGTTTTCTTTGCCCCCAAAAGAACGAATTGTTTTATCGAACTTCCTTTTTTCTCCTTTATAACAAAAGTAGACAAAATTTGCTGCAAATGAATTGGAAATACTCAATTGTTTTCACGGGCTTGCATGCAGTTTCTGGATATCATCTAAGTGCCAGAGTTTGTCTACGCATGATATACGAGAGCTTGGCTAAGAAATATGGAATTTGGTGAACTAACCACATCCTATCCTTGTACAGCATCACTATTATACTCAAAAGCATGTCTTTGTTTATTTATTTACTTTGGAATTATATATCGATTTTTTTTGGAGGGGAAGTGCTATATCTAATTGTTGTAATAGATAATGTATAGAGCGATCTCTAGTTTGGGTACTTTTTAACAAAAAAATGTATTGAATAGCCACATTTGAGATTGCAATTCAAAATATTGAGAAGTATCTAACATTTTGTCGTTCGTTATAAGGGCTTGTTGTTTAGAATGATTTTTGAAGAGTATAAACTTTCTTTTTAACTTAAGGACACTTATTTAAACACTTAGAACGTCAATTGAAACACATCAAAGTTTATGGATGATTTTTGTATAGTTATACTAGCTATATTTGTCCTTTCAATGCTTTTTGTTTCATTTTTAGAAAAGAACTGGGTTATCAATTTGTTTGGAGTTAAAGAGGGAATTCGATCTTTTAATTTATTGTTTGGTGTTGATTGCATTAATATTGGTTTCTAGTTGGATTCTTTTACTTTTAAATTTTAGAACAAATAGGCATTGTTTTATAAGGATTTGTTTTTTAGTGTTATGTTTATGAAATTTATGTTTGTATTCCTCATAGTTTGTAGGAAGGAAAATTTTTATAGATAGAAAGAATGTTAAACTATTTATAGAAATAACAATTTTTGTCATTTTGTGTAATAGTTTCCCTTATTTTCCTATTTTTAAAAATCCTCCTCATAGAAATAGATGCATTTGGTCCCTAAAATTAAAATTTGGTCAATTTAGTACTTCAATTATAATAAAAAAAGAAAAAGAAAGAAGGTTTTAAGTATCATCCCTACATTAATTAGGTGTTTTTTCCTATTATTTTATTGCCTGTCTCTTCCTTGGTCAAATTCTTTCCCAACATCCATAACCTCACTGATTGCTTGCACCCATTATGAAAGTGCCTACAAAAAAACATACTTCATTGCTTAAACAGCCTGACCATTATAGGAAGAAAAGAATAAAGGGGTAATAAGAAAAATGACTAAATGTAAATAGTACAACTTGAAAAAGAGCGGTGTTCAAATAATTTCATGAACCTAAAACTCGATCTTATGGATTGGGTGGCTCATAAATTTTACCTAAAATAATCCAAATTAACTTGAATCAACTCTAGCTTATATATGTATATATAGATATATGTGTATATGTATATATACATGCATATATTACTTTTATTTAATTTCATGATTTTTTTGGATATTTATTCTCCAACTCATGAAAAATAAATTTTTGCACTATAGAAAAACAATATTCATAAAATAAATTGAAATTGAATTATTAACTCAATACAATATATGAAAATATATAAAATTTTTATATTTTACTTGTTTTTAGTACAAAAATTTTAATCAATGACCCAACCTAGGGTTCAATTTTGCTAATAATAGCTAACTAGTCTTTGGCCAAGTATTTCTCACTCAACCTATCAACTTTAACACAAGATCTCTCATGGTGGACCGAATATACACAAGTATTAGTAGTGGATAAGATATTAAAAAAAAAAAAAGAAAAAGAGAGAAACCCAACGGATACCCGATCTGAGTCTGAAATTGGTCATTTCGATCAGACTCTGTACTGAACCAAAAAAAAAAAAGTGAGGGAGGGAGAAAACCCCAGCAAGATACCCTGTCGCCACTATCTCATCAATCTGGTAAGGACCCGGTGTATACGTCATGAAGCCCGACTATGTTTCTTCACTTCATTTTTTTAATATCTTTTTAATTTTTTCCAATTAATTTCTTTCTTTCACTCATTTCCATTTTTTCAATCTTATTGTTGTGGATAATGGAATGAAATTGCAATTAATTAGTGGTTGAGGTAGGTAATTCATTAGTATTAGTAATTTATTAGGAATTCTTTTTTTTATTATTAGTAATTGTGATCGAGGTAGATAATGGAATGAGATTGCAATTAATTGGTTAGAAGGATAAAAAAGTAATTAATCATACTAAGTTTTCCTTCGTTAAAAAGTGATTTTTTTTAATAAAAAAAGTGTCATTTTTTTTAAAAAATAAGGTGGAATTGGGTCTTTTTGTCAATGTTATCTTTAGAGGCATTTGGGGCAAGAAGTTGGTCATTATAATCCTAAATTATTATAGTTGAGTTATAATAGTTTGTGTTTGGGTATATATTATTTTAATTTGGGTTAAAAAGGTATGTGTTTAGGATGTAAATTATTTTAATTTGAGAAAGAAATAGTAAATAGTGTAATAAATAATTAAAAAATAATGAATGTAAAATAATAAAAATTGTAGTAAATAGTAAATAAGGTAACAAATGAGGATTTTGAAGTAATGTTGACTGTAGCTAAATGTGGACTACAAAATAATATTTATGTGGTTATTATAGTTTAGATATTTTCACCCCAAATGCCCCTTTTCTATATTAGGGTTTGAGAGTTATATATTATAAAAGTTAAGAAAAAAGAGAACGAACTGCTCCAGTCGTGTCAGACCTTCCACTCATCTCTCTCACTCTCGTGCACACATTTTCGCCAGGCCACCTTGTCGTCGCTCCCCCTCAGACACATTCGTCTACCGTCGATCTGCCCACCTTACCACTCGAGCTCTCCGATCGTCATTCATGGTCGTCACCGTCACATCTGATGGTGGGTTTTTCTTCTTCCATTTTGTTCTTCTCCTATCCTCTTTTGATTTATTGGATTTTGTTGTCTCAAAAGTATTTTTTTGCCCACCTCTTTTGATTTATGTGTGTCATCGTTTGCAATAAGCCAAATCGATCGAAGAGGAGCTACAATTAAGGAGATGTGGAATGGTCTGATCTCTTGTTGGGATTTGGGTCTTGAGAAGGAATTCACAATGGGTCTCCCTAATTCAGCAGCTGTCCTCCTTTCAGATTGAAAGAATCTTTTGTAGTTCTTTCAACTAGGAATTATTTTTACTAAGTGATTGTTTAAGTAAGTTTGCCCAAAAGTAATACTTACTTTGAAAAGCTAAACAATTTTGATTAATATTCGTTAAACACTTTAACAAATGTTAATCAACAATTGTATGCTTTTAGGAAATTTATCTAATTCACTTTTCCAGGTAGGTTCTCTTATAGGGGTGTTTCGTTTCCGTCAGCTTAAGTACCCCAGCCTAGCCAGAACCCACCTTAGACAAAATGTCCCTTATAGATATATTTGCTACAAATTTAATCTTTTATTGAAATCAATTTAATCCAATTAAACCGATTAAAGAAAGATTAATCTAATTTCTAATCTCATTAGAAGTTTGTGAACTTAGGTCTATCTCAATCATATTTTAAAATTATTTTAAAAAATGATTTCACCTAAGTTTGCATGCAACTCTTAGTTATTGATTTTAATTTCTAATTTCATTATTTATAACTCTTATAAAGTAAATTAAACAAATTAAAACTTACATTGTATCAATTTACATACTTTATAAAATTATAACATTTATAAGATTACTTAATGCATCATGCAATGTTCATTTCATTACTACATATATATAACACTTATATATAACAAAGTAATGAAAATAAATAACATACATCACATGCATACATTCAAACTATATCTTATAATGATTATAATATAAATGACGCATGACTTATATTATATGATGCATGAGAATGTTATAAAATTAAATCATGCATATACATATATTATAACACTTATACTATAAATGATGCATGAAAATAAATGCATAACCTTGATGTTGTCATGTTAAAGTCTATCAGGATTCTCTTGTTCATAGCCACATATTATGACTATGAGATATGACAAATGGACGTCAAGACCGCCTTTTTAAATGATAATCTGGTAGAGATCATCTACATGATTCAACCAGAAGGATTCATTGAGCAAGATCAAGAGCAAAAAAGTTTGCATGCTTAATCGGTCCATTTATGGACTAAAACAAGCATCTTGATCTTGAAATATAAGATTTGATACTGCGATCAAATCTTATGACTTTGATCAGAATGTTGATGAGCTTTGTGTTTATAAGAAAATCATCAATAACTCAGTAAAGTTCCTCATGCTGTATGTGGATGATATCTTACTCATTGGGAATGATGTAGGTTTACTGATTGATGTAAAGAAATAGCTAGCCGCCCAATTCTAAATGAAAGATTTGGGAGAGGCGCAGTTTTTTCTAAGGAACCATATTATAAGGGATCGTAAGACAAAAGGTTGGCCTTGTCTCAGGCATCATATATGACAAAATGCTTGTCAGATATTCGATGCACAATTTTAAGAATGGTTTATTACCTTTTAGGCATGAAATTGTATTGTCTAAAGAAAAGTGTCCTAAGACTCCTCAAGAGGTTGAGGAAATGAGATGAATTCCCTATGCATCGGCTATTGGTAGCCTTATGTATGCAATGTTATGTACTAGACCTCTTTGCTATGTAGTAGGGATTGTCAGTCGTTATCAATCCAATCCAACATTAAATCACTGGATGGTAGTCAAAATGATCCTCAAGTTTCTTCGGAGAACGAGGGACTATTGTTGGGGATGATGCCCTAAACTCTCGTTGGGTACTGTAGGTTGTAAACACAGTTTTGAACAAACGCTTGTGATGTAATAATATGATATTTTCTTCACTTTTGTCTATGAACATTGGATGTTTTAATTGTTTTACCACAAACCAATAAACTAAGATCCTTGGTTGTCGTTTGTAACTTAAGCATGTATGTGGAGACATATAGGTGGATCATGCCCTAAGTGATAACCAAAATGGTCTGTAGTATATGGATATAGGAGCGAAACCTTATCCTAGTAACGCTACGGATGCGGCTCGTTTTGTAGAATAGTTATAAATTTTGTGACTTGCTACAGATGGTCTGATCCTGATCATTCATGTGGAGACATGCGAGTGGGGGCGTCCTATAGAAAGGAGTTTGTATAAGACCGGACCACGATGTGTTATAGTCTCGTTATATAACGTCGTTCATGACAGAGACTTCACTTCACTAGAATGATCATAGGTAACATGACCTCAATCCTATGTGAGTTGGGAATTCCTGTCTTTGAGGGCGGTATTTTGATTTGCATGGGTGCGAGTGGCCAAATCGTTGACTCAAACCTACCACTTTGGGGATTTGTCTGATTTGGGAGTTGGGAACTCAGCTACACAAGATGGAATTCACTCATTTCCTGAAGCAAGTGTAAGTAGATAGATTGCTCCCTTAAGGGATGATTCTGGGGCTTAAATAATGTGGTGCCACACATCTTCTTATGGCCCGAGAGGTGTCCACACATAGTAGGACTAAGTTGTATTGTTCATTAGAGGGATCAGTGGTACTTAAGGAGTTAGATGTAACTACAGGGGCAAAACGATAAATTGGCCCAGCTATACTTACGAGCATCTGTGAAGGGTTATTGTACTGTTGATTGGTTATATTCAATGGACATAGAAATAGATCTGTGGTGAGAAGAGTGTAGCTGGCGGTCTTCAGTGGAATTCCTGGCAGTTAACGGATGGTGGATCTCGTGGCTAAAGAGTTTAGTCAGTTATTCACGTACTGTTGGAGCTTCGAGCTATAGGTCCATAAGGTCCCCTTGGTAGTGTTGTGTTTTATGTCCTAAAACTCACAGTTTGTAGAATGATAAAAATTTTCTATAATAAATATATTTATTATTAATTTCATAAATTGTATGAAAGTCTAAATCCAATAAACTAAGACCCGTGACTATTGTATGAGTACTTGAACTTTATGTGGAGACATAAGAGTGGATCAGGTTCGAGTAAATAGTGAAAATGATCTATTGTACATGAATGAGGTTGGGTACCTTATTCTAGTAACACCATTGGATGCGGCCTACTCTGTAGTTGTTACAAATAGTTGTAAAGTGCTACATATGATGTGATCCTAGTTCGTACATGTTATGACATAAGGAGTGAGGGCGTCCTATGCAATGAGTTTTCATAACATCAGGACCAAGAAATAAGTCACTCTTACTTTATAACGCTATTTACTATTTAAGACTGACTATTTCACCTGGATGACTTAGGTAACTCAATCTTAATCCTGAGCTAATTATGAACTCCTGTTTATTCGGGATTGCCCTTAGTTTGCATAGGTGAGGTTGGCTCAACAGCGCCGGCTCAATAAGACTCTCATTTCAAGGGTAGGACCGGATAGATAGCTGGGGACATAGGGTGCAAGACAGAGTTCACACCTACTTGATTTAGGGATAGGAGACTGGTTGTTCTCTTAAGTACTGAATCTAGGTATTGAACAAGGGGCCCCACCCTCTCATTGGGCTGAGAGAGTTTGGTTGGATCACAAACCTGTTGTTCATTAGAGGATCAGTAGAGACTTGAGGAATAAGACGTAATCTTGGGGGTAAAATAGATATTTGACCCAGCCATTATTACGAACAACCTGTGAAGGGTCGACTTTCTAATTATGGTTAAATCATGTGGATATAATATATCTACAGTGAGGGGAGTTCAACTATGGGCTTTAGTGGAGTGACCCATTACTTAACGAATAGGGATTAATCTGGTCTAATGAGTTTAGCCAATTAATCTCGGATCGTTGGAGCCCATGATCTGTACGTCCACGAGGTCCCCCTACTAGCTCGTAATGGACTAACTCTAGAATAGTATGATAAGTTAATTTAATTAGAATTAAGGGAATTAGTAATTATATGCGATATAATTACATGTTTAATTTGAGAATTAAATAGAATAGAAGAATTTATAAGGGTGTATGGAAGCATGTTTTCTTGGTTCGTTACTTGTATATAAAAGTTATATATGGTAATGAACGGACATTGCATGAAGCATGACACATAGGTTAAATTTATAGGTGTTATAAATACCTAGTTGTGTTCCAATGTGTATGGTTTTAGTTGTTTCTTTTATAAAGGTTATAAGGAAATTAGAACTAAAATCTATAAGAAAGACATGCATGCAAACTTAGATTTGAATCATGGTTTTGAAAGTGTTTTAAAACTTGGTGGAGATAGACCTAAGATCACAGTTCTAATATGATTAGCAACCTAGGCTTTAATCTTTTAATAAGTTTAATAAGATTAAATTGACTAATAAAAGGTTAAAATGTAGCAAATCTATCTATAAGGAACCTTTTGTTTAAGGCGGGTTATTTCTAGGCTAAGGTATTTAAGGTGACGGAGACAGAACACCCCTACCTGGGAACCTATCTGGAAAGGTGAACTAGATAGATTTGATGCATGCATGCAAATGTGACTATTTGAACTTGTTTAATACCAAAGTTAAAAGTTGTTTTTGGGCAGATTAAACGGACTTAGATTAAAATCAGTAGCTGGATGGTCTAAGTTAATGAACCCCTAGGTAGAACATTCAGTGGGAGGTACTTGAGCATATAATGCTTCATTTAAACCTCTCGCGTTTCTCCCTTTATTGTCCACACTGTGAGATCTATCCTCGGCCTCGTGACACCCTAAGAGTGTCCCCCTAAAGGATGGTGTTGTTGCAGTTGATGCCCTAAAGTCTTGTGTCTTATAGTTTGTAAACAGTTTGTACGAACGCTTGTCTTGTATAATATATGATATTTTACTTCACATCTCGTATTTTGCTCAGTTGCATGTTTCATCGCTTAGTAATTAACTAAACGATCGCTTAGTAACGCAAGGTAAATCGTTTACCTGTCGCCGCGTTAAGAAATCGCATAGACGATCAGGCTTTGCAGCCTCGTTGTCGTCTACGTTGAAGGATCTCTTACTTAAGAGTTCCATGAGCACGTTTGGATCGCTCCGATCTCACCGTGACCGAAATACACAATGTACATTCAAACGCACAGTTATGTAAACAAATAGTCAATTAAATTCATGCTTTGTACAAAAATAAATGAGGAAGAGAGTTTCCATACCAGTTGAAGACGTTCTTCAAACTTCGGAACTCAACGCAACAGAAACCTCTACCCAATCAACCAATGCCCGACAGATGCGTCGACTTTAGCAGCACGAACAACTGCGAACTCACGAACGCAACGAGGACGACACCACCAGAAAAGAGCCCCAGGTATTCTCAGAGTGAGAACCCAAAGCGTGGTCTTTGGTAAATTTGGTAGAGGAAGGAGGAAGAACAGGTCGTGTAGGCGATAAGCAAGTGGGAGGGAAAAGGCGCTATCGTATAGCACGATGCTTGTCGTTTAGGAGAAACTACATGATCGTGTAGATTTTACTGAACAATCGTTTAGGAAAAAGTATATGATCGTTTAGCAAACTCGGCACACTATACGATCGTTTAGGGAAGCTATCCAATCATGTAGAAACTAGTGTGCGATCGTTTAGGCGCGAGGTGGACGATCGTTTAGGCGCAGAGCGACTATAGTATAGGCTCTCGATTTACTTAAGCGATCGTTTTTTATTTCACCAACGCGCGCTTCTATATTTTTCCGGATCACTTACGAACCATTCAAAAATGAAACCAATTTCATTTTTAATTCATCGGTTACAATAACCGACGCATTCCCACTAACCCACGTCCGAACATGATTTTTGGGTTAATTATCAACCAAAATGGTAGGTTTGAATCGGCGACCTGGCCACTCGCACCCATATAAATCAAAGGACCGCCCTCAATGGCAGGAGTTCCCAACTCACTCAGGATTAAGGTCATGTTACCTATGGTCATCCTAGTGAAGTGAAGTCTCTGTCATGAACTGTGTTATATAACGAGACCTTAACATTTCGTGCTTAGGTCTTATACAAACTCTTTGTATAGGATGCCCCCGTTCGCATGTCCCCAACACGAATGATCGGGATCAGACCATCTGTGATAAGTCACAATACTTGTGACCATTCCACAAAGCGGGATGCATCCGTAGCGTTACCAGGATAAGGTTTCCCTCCTATATCCATATACTACAGACCATTTTGATTATCACTCAAGATATGATCCACTTATATGTCACCACATACATGCTTGAGTCACATACAGATAACCAGGGATTTTATGTTTGTTGGTTTGTGGTAAAGCAAATAAAACAAGCAACTAAGAAAAATAAAAGATGTGAAGTAAAATATCATATATTATACAACACAAGAGTTTGTACAAACTGTTTACAAACTACCAGACACAAGACTTTAGGGCATCAAACCCAACATAAGCGATCATTTAATTTTGCTTCTATCGTCTAGTGCACGCTGAACGATCGTCTACCTACGACGTTTACTACACGATGGAGTCCTCCTGGCGATTCAAGATCCAGTTCGCCTTCGAACCGGTTTGCTCAATGAAAAATGTAATAAATAGATTTATTTCATTCCGATTTTTGTACAGGCTCATCCCGGTCCATTAATCCTTTATTTATTACATGCAATGTATGTTTTTAATATATCATATGGTGTGCATAGTAAATCCCACCTTAGGTTATGCAATGATCATGCATCATCTCTTGTTTTTAATTTATGTGTTTTTATCATGTCTCACTCTCAATGATTCTTGGGTTTTGTTTCTACATATGTTTGGAGGCATAAATATAATGTCTAGGGAAATCTTTTTCAAAGTTAATAGGTAATGGAGCAAAAACTTTGGAATTTTTTATGAATTTATTACATAAGTCCAACAATGCATTTTTTTCCCGTAGCTTTACCAAATTATGTAATGTTACCTCTTGGTTATTTTCATCTCGTGCATTAATTCAAACTATTTAATAGTTGAAATTGACTTTATTATTATTGTTATTTTGGCTTAACAAATGGATGCTCAAAGATATAAGCAAACAGTCCTTTTTATTTGCATAAAACTCTCTACATGACTCTACTTCCACCATCTACAACCTTCGCCTCTACCCTTAGAGATGCCAACTTCAGCTTCCCTTATTGCCTTTATGCTTTATATTTAGTGGATTTATGATGGTATACACTCATAGCATTATGCTAAAGATTGAGAATGAGTCCTTCTCATGTAGTTTTGGAAAGAATAAAAAAGATAGAATAGTTTTTTTTTTAGTACAAAAGGGAGAGAATAATTAAGTTTATGGAGTTTCACTCGAGAATTGAGTTCTTTCTCCCTATATGCGGAAGAAGTCGATTAGTCTGGATAGTTGATAGTGATATGCTTTGACGATTTTCTACTTTCTCCAACATCCAACAAGTTCTTTGAACTATAACAATGGTTTTATATATATAGAAAAAGCGTCAAAAGAAAGAGGAAGCTTCACAGAAATTACGAAGAAATTCAATAGAAAAGTACAACCTGGTTTGAAAGCACAAATGTCGTAATAAAGTTAAGTTTACCCCTGGTCTCTAGCTTTTAGGTAACACGATGATAGACTTCAAACAACATTGAAAAAGTGGCTATTAAGGATATTAAGGATGCTAACACATAAAGTCTTGCCTATCTACCAAAAGAATAGGACTTACCAAAGGAATAGGTTGGTTATCACCAAATCTCTAACCGTTTGTATTTGTTGAGTTATTTTTGCATTCCCAAATTAGGGATTCCATATTGTATAAATACATCACCTATGTACATTTCAAATACAAGAAATCATAAAGGAAAACTTGGCTTGCCACTGTCGTTTACTACCTATCTCTTGAAGTTGTCATCTACCTCTCGTAGACGTTATCATCTACCTCCACAAATGTTGTCGTCTATATTTGACGCTATCGTTTACCTTGCCTAAGTGTCATCGTCCGCAGCGTGAGTCAAGCCATATCCTTCAACCTCTCATTCCTAACTGTGGTCACGCTCTCAGTTGGGGCATAAACTGTGTTTGAAAATGACAGAGAGGAGGTAGATCACCTTTTTATCCATTGTGACCTAGCTTAAAGATCGTGGAGTTTCTTGTTTGGTATTTTGGGATCTTCAGTTGCCTGCCTAGAAGACTGGATGATTGGCTTAGAAGAGCTAAATGCATGGAATTTGATGAGAAAAAAAAAAACAAGATCACTAGGGCTTGTGTTTTTTGGTATCTTTTGTGGTTCATTAGGAAGTAAGGAAATGGAAGATCCATTGAATGTTAGTATTGTTGGACATTTATAATAAGTGAATGAAAATCCAACTATGATAAAACCTAAGAATATGTAGAAAGTATTGTCTATTTATATTTATGTAAAGAACATCATGACTCACTTTCATTGATCTTTTTTGGATATTTTCGACCTTCTAGGGCTTGTGTTTTTTTTTGGATATTATCCATATCTCTTTCCTTTTTCTTCCATAAAAAGGCATTAATCTTTTATTTGGGCTGACATTTTCTTCTTCTGTTTATCTTCTTTGGCCCTTCTTCTGTCTACTGTCAACTATTGGACATACATGTCAAACGAAGAATGTTACGAAATCGACAATTAAAGAACACAAGAGGAACGTAGAGATAGAGAAGATCGACACACAGATATACGTGGTTCACTAATAGTGTGTTAGCTACATCCATGGGCAGAAGGAGAACAATATTATTAGAGAGAATGCTTTTCGAAATTACATCAAAACGGCGCCTCTAGGGTTAGAGAGTTTATATAGCGCACTACTCTAAACCCTAGGGTCAAAATTGTAGATAACTACAAATAAGTAAATATGTTGAATACGAAATCTGAATAGGTCATATAAAGTTTATATCTACTATTTATGTTTTAGCTCTCCTTTTCTTCTTGCGCAATTGACAAATTCTTTTAAAAATTATGTTTTTGTGCACTACATTTTTATATATGAAATCTAACTTTGTTAGTTATACTTAATTTTAATGCATCAAAAAGGAAATTAGTTGATTTTGCTAAGATGGATATAATGAAGTTTGTTATATGAACTCCCCTCGTGATTTTATGTAATGGATACTGATGCTTCTTCTCTTTTAGGACTGAGAAGATGGAAGGTTATTTTTGTTACAAGAACAAATTGGCCGTAAGTTTGCAAGTGGACTTCATTTTTTATGTCCAATATCTTTGTCGATTTGATTGAGTTGTTGATGGCATAAGGTTGCAAGTAAAGTTCCTTTATAAGCTAATGGATTTCATTTTTCATGTCGAAGATAGGTATGCAATTGGAAATAACATTGTAGAATTTTGAAATTAAGATATCTTGCTCAGGATCATTGTTCATTTCTGTAAACCCCGAACTTAGGTTCCTTAGATAAGCATGTTTAGCCAAAGGGATGTTATATTACATATTTGTTAAGTAGATATTCATGTTGTTTATAGGGATTATGAAGGAAGGGAAGGAAAATATATTTAATGAAGAAACTCAATCATTAGTCTAGCTGGAGGCACTAAGTGAGGGGTGACGTGGCAATCTGCTTCTTGAATTCAGGAAGCGGCAGAAAGATTAAAAGGGAAGTGAAATTTCAAAAGCATGGTTTCAGCAATTGACAAGAGAAAATCTAGCGAATTCGGTGCCATTCGAAAGCTGAGAGAATATAGGTTGTGAAATTGTCTTACCAGAGGAAGATTTCAGGAGGAAAAGAGCAAGGAGTGAAGAAAACCAAGAGAAGGCAGAATCTCGGGTTTAAGCAGAGCTAAGGTGAAGTTTGGAAGTTCCAAGCCAAATTATAAGGAATTCTAGGCTGAAATTTTAAGATAAGGAAGTTAACTCAAATCTAAACAAGTTTGTAGAAGAAAGTTTCTTGAAAAGAGCTCTGGATTTTGAGTTATGAATTTTTGAAGTTATAACAGGGAATTGGTGCATAAGCAGACAGCTGCTTGTGAAGAACAAGCAAGCAGTTCATCGTGGAGAATTATAATGAGATTTGGGCATGAGGATCTCGCTTATAAAGAAAATCTCGCTGATTTTGTACGGAGGATCTCGCTCTAGGGGAAAATCTCGCTAGGAATTGAGGTGAGTATCGCTAAGATTTGGCAGGAAAAGCTTGATCTCGCTCTAGAGGATCTTGCTGGTATCGCTCTAGAGGATCTCGCTGGTGTCACTCTAGAGGATCTCGCTAGCATCGCTCAGGAGGATCTCGCTAGCATCGCTCAGGGGGATCTCGCTAGTATTGATGGAAGATCCTTTGATAAATGAATTATTTAAGGTATTTTACTAGGAATTCTAAATAGTTTAATCAAGAATTATATCTTTTTAGTGTGGCCACGTGCACGTAGGCAGTTATGAATGAGAGACCAAAGTATGGGCCTCTTGGTCGGTAATAAACTTTTGGGAGCTAGAGCATTTAGGCTCGTTCTCAACTAGGGAATAATACTGTTTAATGATGTCTGAGAATGGTTTACAGCTACATTTAGAGACAATTGCTTGAGTTTATTCATTGGTATATTTACATGTTTATAGTCATGCTACGCTTGTTGCTTTACTATTCTATAGTCACTCACTGAGTTTTTAGCTCACAGAATTTCTGTGTTTTCCCTTTTCAGGTAGCGGTTAGTTTCCTCAAGGTTGATCCTGCTGCTGCTTCCCACCGAAAGACTCGGCTTATTAAAAGACTTAGGTTGATGATCTGTTTATGTACACATGTTTTGTGAGGGACTAGAGTTTCTGTAGGAATGTTTGGGCCACCTGTGAATATTTTTTTTTCTATAAAAGTAATGTCTTGGCTGTATGCATGTATTTATGTAATCTTTGTAGAACCTTAAGGGAGGTTAGCTGTTGGCGTATACTATTAATTTGATGAATAGGTTGGTGTTTAGATTAGAAGGCTTGGGTGGTGAGTGTTGGCAGTAGGGCTAGTAACTACCATGGTCATATCCTCTTCCAGAATAAAAGGGTAATCTGGGAGGGGGTGTGACAATTTCATTATTATATGTTTCTTATAGGTCTATAAACTGATTATTGACAAATATTTCCCTCTAATTTTTGATGGATGTGTTATGTAATTGCTATTAAAGTCATCTTTTCCATTTAGAGTTTATTCATAAATTTGATGTTAAGTTCATTGAGTTAAGTTTGCTTAAAATTAAAGTTTCATTACTTTGAGTGTTTGAAATTGTGATTGTTTCATTATCTTGAGTTTGAGATTGGGCAGCTTGCATTATATTTTGAGCCATTTTTATTTTGTGAATGGGTTGAAGAAGAGATATATCGTTGGTTAGGTAATCAATTTTTTTTATATTAATTTAAATTATACATTAATCAATGATGGGGAAATTATGCAGCAATCTAAGTTCATTAGCCTGTTTCGATGCTCGATTGGTTGTTAGGAAAGTTTTCTTGATGCAATTTAGACTTTGCTTTATGAAATTTTGCATCAAGAAAAACCTCATATCTTGTAATGAAATTAACATAAAGTAATAATTTGGTTGCAGGTGGTCTCTTACTATTTTGAACATTTATATCCTTACTTTAATTTTTATATTTACAAAAATACCATTGATATTAAATATTATTAATTATTTTATCATTTAGATATTAAAGATGTAACTTCTTATGGAAAATGGTGTAACTTTGTTTTTTTTGATTAATTGCAAAAATTAGCAAAATATAACAGAAAAATATGGTAATATGAGATGAAAAATAAATTAATAAACATCACCACAAAAAGTATATCAAACCGAAAATTTTAATTATAAATGTGGTGGTCTAAGTTGTAAGGAGGTGTTCGGGTGATTTTGAGATCATTTTTTAGTCATGGGAGAGATCTATATAACCTAAACCATTTAAAAGTATGAAGCAGATCGATGCGCCAATTTGACTCTTGTTAACTTCCCTCTTAGATTCTGAGACTCTCTTTGGACTTTGTTGACATGACCTTTTTGTATTTACTCACTATGTCCTATAATTCTTTTTAGATTTAATCTTGATATATAAAATAATGTCGTCTATGTAACGACCGGATCCTTACACATTATGATCCGACCGCTACAACATGCATACTTAGACTTTTCTATCATGAGATGAGTTTTGGTTGAAATTTCAAAGAACATATCTAAATTTTATTAATTAGATAATAAAACTATATAAAAGGTTTATTTATCAAAACATTAGTGTGGTGGTACAAAATGCATATGTCTATAATAGTGAGTTTGATGGTTGGCCATTTGAGCGACGTCCAATTCTGCCATCTACGCTGTGTCCTTACCTACAAAGTCTGTAAAAATATAGGATGAGTATATAATATATCCAGTAAGTAGTTCTCACGTAGGGTAGTGACCAAATGCACAATCACAAGCAACATGTCATGAAAACATATGATCAGGACCAAAAAGTATAATAACATGTGGTGTTCGGTTATGCTTCCAACATAAATCTCTCCGCCCTGATAGGAAGATGAGGACCTAAGCGAAAACTAACCCATCTGATGATTAGCGGGTCATGCAGTCAGTAGAGCCAGAGTCGCATCCAACATCAACCATTAGCATAAATGTAATATTGGACTAGAGGGGTGTAACCATACATACCCTGCTAGTCCCTAGCATAAACATAATGTAAGATTAGGCCTGAAGGGGTGCAACCATACATGCCCTGCCAGCCCTGGAAGCATAAATTTCTCCGTTCTGATAGGAAGATGAGGACTTAAGCGGAAACTAACCCATCTGATGATTAGCGGGTCATGCAGTCAGTAGGGCCAGAGTCGCATCCAACATCAACCATTAACATAAATGTAAGATTAGATTGGAAGCATAACTTACACCTAATTAAAACTTGATTTTAACGTAATCGTGAACAAACATAATGCATGGGGTCCCTTGTAGAGAAACGTGTTCTAAACATGTAATGCAATATAACAATTAACATAATCATGCAACATAATAAAGGTACACTACCATAGAACACTTAAAGAGAGGGTGAGATAAACTACTTACCGTGATCTAGTTATTCCTTATTATTCTTTATGATTTGATCAGTAGAGCTTTCCCTTTTTAAACTAGAAGAAAATTTGGGCAGAAATTTGGGCAGCACCTTACCCGAGCTTTTCTCTTTTAACCTCACAAAACTTCCTCACTCACACTTATTCTTTCACACGATTCTTTGTTACTGAGATTTGTTTGAGAATGGGTTAAATCTTTAGGCAAAGGGTCCTATTTATAGTAGTTTTCAGCTCTTCTCAGTGTGATAAATCATCGTACGGGTGTCTTTTTTAAAATTACTTAAGGTTTAAGGTTTCCTCTCAATAAGCCACCTAATCTTGGCTAACGTTTGCCCTTACGTCATCATTCTTTGTTTGTATTCAATTTTAGGGGTTTTTTATGTATAATCTATAATATCGTCACTAAATTCAACGCATAATTCACGCTTCTGTCCAAATCTCGCTCACTTTGCTCTCAGAATCTCGCTCTCTCCAGTTTTCTCACTAGGAATTCGCTCTGTCCACTCTCGCTTCGTCCAAATCTCGGTCTCCCTACTCTTAGAATCTCGCTCTCTCCAGCTTTCTCGCTAGGAATCTCGCTCTCTCCACTCTTGCTCTCAAATTTTCTCTTCCGTCTCGCTCTCTCCAGCTTTCTCGCTACAATTATCGCTCTCTCCAATTTTTTCTTCAATCTCGCTCTCTCCAGGGATCTCGCTCTCTCTACTCTCGCCAGCCTCAATCTCGCTAGCCTCGCTTGCTGGGTTTCTCGCTCTCCAATTCTCTCTTCGATCGCGCAACTCTCTTCTCAGTATCTCGCTCTCTCTAGTTTTCTCGCTGCAATTCTCGCTCTCTCCAATTTTTCTTCAATCTCGCTCTCTGCTTTCTCCAATTTTCTATTTAAATCTCGTTTTCTCCAGGAATCTCGTTCTCTCCACTCTCGTTTTCTCCAATTTTCTCTTCAATCTCGCTCTCTCCATCTTTCTCTCTCGCTCTCTCCAATTTTCTTTTGTTTACTTATTTATTTATTTATTTATTTATCATTCAATTAGAGTCTCGCTCTCTCCACCTTCGTTCTTTCCAATTTTCTTTTATTTTTATTTATTTATTATTATTATTATTATTATTTTTAATTGTTTCTCTGCTTCCTAAATTAAGGTTAGGGTATTTATATTGATCATCCAATAAATTTCAATATTTAATTTCCTGTAGTGTATGCGTACAAATCTGGGTTGTTACATTCTTCACCCCTTAAAAACTTTCATCCTCGAAAGTTTCTTGGTTCTTAAATAGATAAGGGTATTTGTCTTTCATCTCTTCTTCTCATTCCCATGTAGCTTCTTCCACTTGCTGATTTTTCTAGAGAAACTTCACTAAACCTATCTCCTGATTACGAAGCGACTTCTTCTCTCTTGCTAGGATGCAAACCGGAGTCTCCTCATATTCCAAGTTTTCACTTATTTGTAGAGGTTCATAATTTACTATGTGTGATGGGTCAAACACGTATTTTCAAAGCATCGATACATGAAAGACATTATGTATTGTAAAAAGGGTGGGTGGTAATGCCAATCGGTAAACTACTTGGCCAATACGTTCTAATATTTCAAAGGGTCCAATGAAGCGAGGGCTAAGCTTGCCTTTTCGTCCAAAACGCATAATGCCCTTCATTGGTGCTACCTTTAGAAATATGTGATCTCCTACTTTGAATTCCAACTCTTTTCGACGGTTATCAGCATAATTCTTCTGTCTGCTTTGAGCTGTTCGCATTCTTTCCTGAATTAGCTTAATTGACTCTGATGTTTGCTGCACCAATTCAGGTCCTAGTAGTGTTCGATCCCCGATTTCATCCCAGTGTACAGGGGATCTGCATTTCTTTCCGTATAAGGCTTCGAAGGGAGCCATACCAATTGTCGCCTGATAACTATTATTATAAGAAAATTCTATGAGATGTATCTGCGAATCCCATGCTCCAATAAAATCCAAAGTATATGCCCTCAACATGTCTTCTAGGATTTGATTAACTCGTTCTGTTTGGCCATCAGTTTGTGGGTGGAAGGCTGTGCTGAAATTTAGCTGTGTGCCCATTGCTTTCTGTAAACTTTTCCAGAACTTGGATACGAAACGAGGGTCTCGATCTGAAACAATTGATACTGGGATTCCATGTAACCGGATGACCGCTTTTAAGTACATTTGAGCTAGTGCTTCCATAGTGTGAGTAGTTTTGCATGGTAGGAAGTGGGCCGATTTGCTGAGTCGATCTACAATCACCCAAATCATGTTGTGGCCTTTAACAATTCTCGGGAGTCCTGAGATGAAGTCCATAGAAATATGTTCCCATTTCCATTCTGGAACATTTAGAGGCTGGAGGAGTCCTTGTGGTCGTTGCTGTAGAGCTTTCACCTGTTGACAAACCAAACATTTACTTACATAGTCGGCTATATCCTTTTTCATGTTATCCCACCAGTAATGTGCTTTCAAGTCTCGATACATTTTGGTACTCCCAAGATGTATTGAAAAGCATGATTCATGAGTTTCTTTCAATAGTTCTTTCTTGATTTTTTCATCATCTGGTACACATAGACGTCCACGATAGAGGAGTGCAAAGTCTGGGACTGTAGAGAATTGACTGGTTTCTCCATTCTTTGATTGTCGTTGTTTGTTTAGGTATTTGTCTATTTGTTGTGCATCAATTATCCTTTGCCTTAATGCAGGTCTTGCAATTAACTGTGCTATCTGAGTTGTGAAGGTTTCTGGTATTAGTGAGATCTCAGCTCTTTCAAGATCATCTATTATGTGTTTGGAGATGGTACTTAGAGCTGTTGTATGTGCTGACTTTCTGCTAAGAGCATCAACAACAATGTTAGCTTTTCCTGGATGATAGAGGATCTCACAGTCATAGTCTTTGACTAATTCTAACCATTTTCGTTGCCTCATATTTAACTCTTTTTGGGTAAAGAAGTACTTAAGGCTTTTATGGTCTGTATAAATTTGGATCTTTTCCCCATATAAGTAATGTCTCCATATCTTTAAGGTAAAGACTACGACAGCTAATTCCAAGTCATGAACGGGATAATTTTGTTCATAAGGTTTTAGTTGTCTTGAAGCATATGCTATTACCTTTCCGTGTTGCATCAATACACAACCAAGCCCCATCTTCGATGCGTCACTGTACACAATTAAACCCCTTGACCCGTCAGGTATAGTGAGAATAGGGGTTGTGGTCAACCTTTCTTTTAGTTCCTAGAAGCTTTGCTCACATGTTTGGTTCCAGACAAAAGGATTATTCTTCTTGGTGAGGTTGGTTAAGAGTAATGCTATACTTGAGAAATTCTTCACAAATCGTCTATAATATCCTGCTAATCCAAGGAAGCTGCGCACTTCGCTGACTGTTGTTGGGCGAGGCCACTTGCTAACTGTTTCAGTCTTAGCAAGATCCACTGAGATTCCTTCTTGCTTTACAATATGCCCTATGTAGGCAACTTGTCGCGTCCAAAACTCACACTTAGAGAATTTGGCATACAACTTTTCATTTCTTAATATGGAAAGGACGTCCCCAAGATGTTTTTCATGTTCTGCCTCAGACTTGGAATAGACCAAAATATCTTCTATAAATATGATCACGAAGTTATCAAGATGGTCCTTAAAAATTCTATTCATCAAGTCCATGAAGGCTGCGGGAGCATTCGTTAATCCAAAGGGCCACAACGAATTCATAATGCCCATATCTTGTTCGGAAAGCAATCTTGGGTATATCCGACTCCTTGATTCGTAGTTGATGATATCCAGATCGTAAGTCTATTTTGAAGAATACTGAGGCTCCTTGTAATTGGTCAAATAGGTCATCAATGCGTGGGAGTGGATACTTATTCTTTATTGTCAACTTATTCAACTCCCGATAATCTATACATAAACGCATTGATCCATCCTTTTTCTTAATAAATAAAACAGGTGCTCCCCATGGAGACACGCTAGGGCGTATAAATCCCTTATCTAACAATTCTTGTAATTGTATTTTGAGTTCTTTTAATTCCGTAGGTGCCATTCTATATGGTGCTTTCGATATTGGTTCAGCTCTGGGAATTAGATCTATACAAAATTCTATTCCTCGATTCGGTGGTAAACCTGGTAGCTCTTCTGGGAATACATCTTCAAATTCTCTTATTACAGGGATGGCCTTAATTTCATCCTTTTGGTTTCGTAAATCTACTACGCTTGCTAAATATGCCCAAGCTCCATGGTTGAGCAAATGTTTAGTTTTTAAGACTGAAATTATTCTTGGGACTGATTGTGTGTTAGAACTCTTAAACTTAAACTTGGTTCCTGCTGGAAAGGTGAATATGACCTCTTTATTATGGCAATCTATGCTTGCATAGTTTGCTGCTAACCAGTCCATACCTAGTATTATGTCAAAATCACTTATGTCTAGGATGATAAGGGTCACCCTTAGTTTATGTCCTGATAATGACAATTCACAGTTTTCTACTACTGATGGGCCAACATAGATACTCCAGCAGGAGTAGCTACGGATAGAATGTAGCCTAAGAGCTTTGATGTTAATTGAGCATGTTGTGCACATGTTGTAGAAATGAATGAATGACTAGAGCCCGAATCAAATAAAGTGAAGGCATAATACCCGAGGATGGGTAATGTACCTGTAACCACTGCATCTTGATCCTCTGCCTCTTGATGTGTGACAGCAAACACCCGTTCTTTCTATTGTTGGGTAACCTTGTTACTAGTAGGCTGGGTGGTTTGGGTAGTTGATACTTGGTTGATGAACTTTGGGCAAGCCCTTGTATAGTGACCCGTCTGGCCGTAGTTGAAACACACACTTATGTTCCGAAAACATTGCCCCTGATGGTGTTTTCCACAATTTCTACACTTAGAATATGTGAATGTCCGGCTCTCTTGTTGTGACTGTATGCCCTGAGTGCTTTGGGAAATTTTTGCTTGCCATTGTGAACGTTGGAAGCTTGTTGGGTGAATTTCCTCTTTTGATTCGGCATGAATCCTCGTTCTGAAGTTGAGGTTTTGGCAGCAAGATCTACTTCCATGAGTAAGGCCGACTCGAGGGCAAGGGCATACTCTTTGTGTCGGATAGCAGTAACAATGCCTCGAATGCCTTCTCTTAATCCCCAAGTAAACCTTTCCACCTTCTTCTCTTCTGTGTCCACTAGTCGAGGAACAAAGTGAGACAAGCGATCAAATTTCCGTTCATACTCTGCCACTGACATATTTTCATGACGAAGATTAAGAAATTCCACTTCCTTTTGATATCTCATTGTCAAAGGGAAATACTTATTGTAAAAAGCCTGATTGAATTGTTGTCATGAGACTGTACCTTTGACTGTTCTTTGTGTGGAGTCCCACCAGAACTTTGCATCATCTCTTAACATGAAGGTGACACAATTTACTTTCTGTTATTCTGGGATGTTCATATGGCGGAAAATAGTTTCTATTTCTGTTATCCAATTCTCTGCTATAATTGGATCCACAGATGATCCATCAAATGTTGAAGGGTTGAACTTCCTGAATTCTCGAATGATCTTCGAGTCATTTGTATCGTTGGTTGTTGGTGTGGTGGACGAGGTTGTGTTTCCATTACTCATATTTTGTATTAGTAGTTGTAGCGCCTCTGTGTAAGTAATACATAAGGCGTCTGTCCATGTCCTTGATTTTGATCCCTTGTGGATTCACTTCGAGGTCTACCTCGTCGTGTTGGAGCCCTTTGTGGTGGCATCTGGTGCACACATTTTATTTTCATAATAAGGAAGCAATCTAATTTAATTTTTTTTTTTAACTCATACCTTATGTTTACTAAATTACTCGTTTGAAAATTTCACTTACCAGCGTATTTGGCATGGCTATGGGCATCACTTAACAGGCCTAACCATCAAACACCACGACTCTTCTAATGCAATAGAGCCTATTTGGCCCAAACGCTCTGATATCAAACTGTAACGACCGGATCCTTACACATTATGATCCGACCGCTACGACATGCATACTTAGACTTTTCTATCATGAGATGAGTTTTGGTTGAAATTTCAAAGAACATATCTAAATTTTATTAATTAGATAATAAAACTATATAAAAGGTTTATTTATCAAAACATCAGGATCCATAAAACATTAGTGTGGTGGTACAAAATGCATATGTCTATAATAGTGAGTTTGATGGTTGGCCATTTGAGCGACGTCCAATTCTGCCATCTACGCTGTGTCCTTACCTACAAAGTCTGTAAAAATATAGGATGAGTATATAATATATCCAGTAAGTAGTTCTCACGTAGGGTAGTGACCAAATGCACAATCACAAGCAACATGTCATGAAAACATATGATCAGGACCAAAAATGTATAATAACATGTGGTGGTCGGTTATGCTTCCAACATAAATCTCTCCGCCCTGATAGGAAGATGAGGACCTAAGCGAAAACTAACCCATCTGATGATTAGCGGGTCATGCAGTCAGTAGAGTCAGAGTCGCATCCAACATCAACCATTAGCATAAATGTAATATTGGACTAGAGGGGTGTAACCATACATACCCTGCTAGTCCCTAGCATAAACTTAACGTAAGATTAGGGCTGGAGGGGTGCAACCATACATGCCCTGCCAGCCCTGGAAGCATAAATTTCTCCGCCCTGATAGGAAGATGAGGACTTAAGCGGAAACTAACCCATCTGATGATTAGCGAGTCATGCAGTCAGTAGGGCCAGAGTCGCATCCAAGATCAACCATTAACATAAACGTAAGATTAGATTGGAAGCATAACTTACACCTAATTAAAACTTGATTTTAACGTAATCGTGAACAAACATAATGCATGGGGTCCTTGTAGAGAAACGTGTTCTAAACATGTAATGCAATATAACAATTAACATAATCATGCAACATAATAAAGGTACAGTATCATAGAACACTTAAAGAGAAGGTGAGATAAACTACTTACCGTGATCTAGTTATTCCTTATTATTCTTTATGATTTGATCAGTAGAGCTTTCCATTTTTAAACTAGAAGAATATTTGGGCAGAAATTTGGGCAGCACCTTACCCGAGCTTTTCTCTTTTAACCTCACAAAACTTCCTCACTCACACTTACTCTTTCACACGATTCTTTGTTATTGAGATTTGTTTGAGAATGGGTTAAATCTTTAGGCAAAGGGTCCTATTTATAGTAGTTTTCAGCTCTTCTCAGTGTGATAAATCATCGTACGGGTGGCTTTTTTAAAATTACTTAAGGTTTAAGGTTTCCTCTCAATAAGACACCTAATCTTGGCTAACGTTTGCCCTTACGTCATCATTCTTTGTTTGTATTCAATTTTACGGTTTTTCTATGTATAATCTATAATATCGTGACCAAATTCAATGCATAATTCACGCTTCTGTCCAAATCTCGGTCACTCTGCTCTCAGAATCTCGCTCTCTCCAGTTTTCTCACTAGGAATTCGCTCTGTCCACTCTCACTTTGTCCAAATCTCGCTTTGTCCAAATCTCGCTCTCCCTGCTCTCAGAATCTCGCTCTCTCCAGCTTTCTCGCTAGGAATCTCGCTCTCTCCAGCTTTCTCGCTGGGAATCCCGCTCTCTCCACTCTCGCTCTCAAATTTTCTCTTCCGTCTCGCTCTCTCCAGCTTTCTCGCTACAAATCTCGCTCTCTCCGATTTTTCCTTCAATCTCGCTCTCTCTACTCTCGCCAGCCTCAATCTCGCTAGCCTCGCTTGCTGGGGTTTCTCGCTCTCCAATTCTCTCTTCGATCGCGCAACTCTCTTCTCAGTATCTCGCTCTCTCCACTTTTCTCGCTCTCCAATTCTCTCTTCGATCGCGCAACTCTCTTCTCAGTATCTCGCTCTCTCCAGTTTTCTCGCTGCAATTCTCGCTCTCTCCAATTTTCCTTTAATCTCGCTCTCTGTTTTCTCCAATTTTCTCTTTAAATCTCGTTTTCTCCAGGAATCTCGTTTTCTCCACTCTCGCTTTCTCCAATTTTCTCTTCAATCTTGCTCTCTCCATCTTTCTTTATCTCTCCAATTTTCTTTTATTTACTTATTTATTTATCATTCGATTAGAGTCTCGCTCTTTCCACCTTCGTTCTTTCCAATTTTCTTTTATTTTTATTTATTTATTTATTAATAATATTATTTTTTTAATTGTTTCTCTACTTCCTAAATTAAGGTTAGGGTATTTATATTTATCATCCAATAAATTTCAATATTTAATTTCCTGTAGTATATGCGTACAAATCTGAGTTGTTACAGTCTAATTAATGTAATTATAGTAAACTACTGTTTTGGAGATTCTGTTTGGAGATGTTGGAGATGCTGTTAGAGATGTCATCAAACTTTCTTCTATGTATTCGTCAAGACATTTGTTTTGTACACCATCTTTGCCAACTTTTCTCTCTTTTATGTAACAAAAATTACTATGAACTTTGTTTGTTTATTTGTTTTATGTCAATATGTTGGATTTGCTTAATAATGTTCTAAATATTAGGTTATTCATATCAATTTTTTTTTAAAAAAAAGGGGAAAAAGGTAAAAAAATAATAAATACTGTAACAAATAATTAAAAAAATGATGAATGTAAAATAATAAAAAAGATAATAAATAGTAATACTGTAACAAATAATTAAAAAAAATGATAAATGTAAAATAATAAATAAGGTAACGAATGAGAATTTTGAAATACAAAATAATATTTACTTGACTATTATAATTTTAGATATTCTCGCCCCAAACGCCCCTTTTATATATTAGGGTTCTAGAGTTATATATTATAAAAGTTAAGAAAAAAGGACTCCTCTCTCTCACTCTCGCGCAGACACCTTCGCCAGGCCCTAGCCGCCGCTCCCCCTCAGACACATTCGTCTACCGTCGGTCCGCCCACCTCGCCGCTCCAACCACTCCAGCTCGCCGATCGTCATTCACGGCCGTCGCCGTCACGTCCGGTGGTGGGTTTTTCTTCTTCCGTCACGTCCGCTCCAGCCACTCTATCTCTCTTGTTTCTGTTCTAGCGCATCACTCTCGCCGCCGTCCCTGTCGCACGCCCGCGGCCGCCGGTTCAAGCAGTGGTTAGAGTTCGGGTGAGTTCTCTAATGTCCAGCTTCCGTTTGGCATAAATTTGTTACTCATAACGTGTTGATGATAGATTCAAGATTTAGGATTTGATTAATTTTAGTAAGTTCAAACGTGAGTTCTCTCTCGTTTCTGTAATTTTAGTAAGTATTAAGCCTCTAAAACCCCTAAAACCCCTTCTTGAATTCACTTATGTTAGATGAAATTTATGATTTGATTAAAAGTCAAAGTGAGTCGTTTAGTTTGTCTAGGAAACAAGGTCTCTGAGCTGTTTGGACATTGTTTAGTAGCTAATTTATGTTTGCTTTAGTGGATTTAGTGTGTAATTTGGTGGTTAAGGCTCTGAATTTGTAGGCCTTTTGTTGTTTGTTCATTCTTTATTACTTATCCACAAATTAAATTTGGAAGTTTGGCATTGGGATTGTCAACATGATTTGAAACTCTTAATGGCTTATGAATGTTGAATATTTCCTCAGGTGTTTTGTGTAATGTTTAAATCCTTAAGTTTTAGGTTGTGGATGTTCTGTGAACAAATATTCTATCAAGTTTGATGTCTAACTTCGGGTTAATTAGGTAAGAAAGTTTGGTATTATTCCTTAGTTTAGTGCGAAATTTGGGAGAGAAATTACCAAACATCTTGCACTCCTTCATGTTTAGTTCAAGTAAGTTGCCTTTCCACTTTTTTTTTTTTTATAAAAAAATGTTATGATTATTTATTTAATTTTTTTTAGTAGTGTATCATGAGCTTTTGTTTGAATGGTTATATTGCAAAAGTTTAATATTCTTTAAGCTCTACGCATTTTTGTTTTAATAGTCTTTAACGGAGAAATATGGGAAGAGGGATCCTACACCCTTGTTCGAGAAAAAGGAAGGATAGAGATGATGTTGAAGAGGAACATGCAGATGTTGGTATTCCAATGGCTCTTTCAAATATGCACATGAAATCTAGAGTTATTTTCGTACTTGAGAAGGCATCTTTGACACTTGCCTTGGTTGGAAAGGTAAAAGCTTTGTATGTTGCATTTCATCTTTCTTGATACTCTCTAATATTTATTAATTTTTTGAGCTTAACCCTTTAATCTTAGCAAGTAGTTTATAGGTTTAAAAAATTAATTGTTCTTCCACTTGAATATAATGGTACTTGTTTTTCTATGATTGTTGTGTGTATGTTTCTTTAGAACTATCAGATTTTAAATCAAGAAAAACATGCTGAATTCTCGAGGAGAAAGAGAATGGACCCATACAAGTATAGACCTGATATAGTTCATGAGGTGAGTATCTTATTTATTTATTTATTTATTTTTTTGTAATAGAATTACATTTTATAGTTATATGAAAAGAAATGTTGATCAAGTTTAGCAATTACAAAAATTTTTCTTTAGAAGATCAAAAAGAAGAAACTCCTTTAAATATTGACACCACACTTGGGAACAGTAATAGAAGTTTTGTGATCTTTGAACAAAATATAATCTTACATTTTCTCTATGTCAGGCTCTTGTTCATATCATGTATTCTCGAATCTGTATGGCCGGTTTAGTTCAAGCAGTCTTTATAAGAACTGATGAAGGAGTTCTCATCAAAGTTGATCCACGGACTCGAGTACCAGAATCATTGGACGAGTTTTGTGAAATGATGTGTTAGTTCTTTAACTTCTTGCATAACAAAATATTATTAGCTAGTGATGTGAATGAAACTAATTCCTTATGATGCTTCTGTTTAAATTTCTAACATATGATTATATTGCAGCTCAATTGTTGCAAAAGCTTAGCACTAAAGCTAAAGGCAAACGTGGAAAACTATTGCAAGTGGTCAAAAATCCTGTGACCCAATACTTACCTATCAATTGCTTGAAGATCGGTGAGTTGAGCTAACATATTTGGAAAGATTGATGATATTATAGAACATTTTGTAACCTAGAATAATGACAATAATCCAGGTCTTTCTTCAAGTTCCAAAAAGGTGGTTGAACCACGAGACTACCTCAAAACGTTCAGCAACGACGTCAATCTAGTATTTGTGGTAACTGATTGGTTATTGTAGAACTTTCCAATTTCTCATACCATGCATCAAGTATTCTTTTCAAACTTGTCATTTTGAGTGAAAACTAAATGCTTATATGGATATTTAGATTGGCGCAATGGCTCATGGCAAAATCGATGATGAAAACATAGATGAATTAATATCAGGTTAGCTCTTTATAAGTTATTTAGATCATTATCTCCTATCAAATTAGCATAAAAGTTTGTCTTTTGTGTTGAACTGTAAGCGCTTTATAATTTAATTGGTTTTCTTTGCCCCCAAAAGAACGAATTGTTTTATCGAACTTCCTTTTTTCTCCTTTATAACAAAAGTAGACAAAATTTGCTGCAAATGAATTGGAAATACTCAATTGTTTTCACGGGCTTGCATGCAGTTTCTGGATATCATCTAAGTGCCAGAGTTTGTCTACGCATGATATACGAGAGCTTGGCTAAGAAATATGGAATTTGGTGAACTAACCACATCCTATCCTTGTACAGCATCACTATTATACTCAAAAGCATGTCTTTGTTTATTTATTTACTTTGGAATTATATATCGATTTTTTTTGGAGGGGAAGTGCTATATCTAATTGTTGTAATAGATAATGTATAGAGCGATCTCTAGTTTGGGTACTTTTTAACAAAAAAATGTATTGAATAGCCACATTTGAGATTGCAATTCAAAATATTGAGAAGTATCTAACATTTTGTCGTTCGTTATAAGGGCTTGTTGTTTAGAATGATTTTTGAAGAGTATAAACTTTCTTTTTAACTTAAGGACACTTATTTAAACACTTAGAACGTCAATTGAAACACATCAAAGTTTATGGATGATTTTTGTATAGTTATACTAGCTATATTTGTCCTTTCAATGCTTTTTGTTTCATTTTTAGAAAAGAACTGGGTTATCAATTTGTTTGGAGTTAAAGAGGGAATTCGATCTTTTAATTTATTGTTTGGTGTTGATTGCATTAATTATTTGTGAGTACTCAAGTTGGCTTTATATTTTAAGTTTAGGTTTGAGATTGGTTTTTTGTTGGATGTTCTTATTTTAAAATCTAGGCTTCCTTTGATGCTTTTATCTCTTAGGTTTGAGATTGGTTTCTAGTTGGATTCTTTTACTTCTAAATTTAGGCATTGTTTTATAAGGATTTGTTTTTTAGTGTTATGTTTATGAAATTTGTGTTTGTATTCCTCATAGTTTGTAGGAAGGAAAATTTTTATAGATAGAAAGAATGTTAAACTATTTACAGAAATAACAATTTTTGTCATTTTGTGTAATAGTTTCCCTTATTTTCCTATTTTTAAAAATCCTCCTCATAGAAATAGATGCATTTGGTCCCTAAAATTAAAATTTGGTCAATTTAGTACTTCAATTATAATAAAAAAAAGAAAAAGAAAGAAGGTTTTAAGTATCATCCCTACATTAATTAGATGTTTTTTCCTATTATTTTATTGCCTGTCTCTTCCTTGGTCAAATTCTTTCCCAACATCCATAACCTCACTGATTGCTTGCACCCATTATGAAAGTGCCTACAAAAAAACATACTTCATTGCTTAAACAGTCTGACCATTATAGGAAGAAAAGAATAAAGGGGTAACAAGAAAAATGACTAAATGTAAATAGTACAACTTGAAAAAGAGCGGTGTTTAAATAATTTCATGAACCTAAAACTCGATCTTATGGATTGGGTGGCTCATAAATTTTACCTAAAATAATCCAAATTAACTTGAATCAACTCTAGCTTATATATGTATATATAGATATATGTGTATATGTATATATACATACATATATTACTTTTATTTAATTTCATGATTTTTTTGGATATTTATTCTCCAACTCATGAAAAATAAATTTTTGCACTATAGAAAAACAATATTCATAAAATAAATTGAAATTGAATTATTAACTCAATACAATATATGAAAATATATAAAATTTTTATATTTTACTTGTTTTTAGTACAAAAATTTTAATCAATGACCCATTGGCCAAGTATTTCTCACTCAACCTATCAACTTTAACACGAGATCTCTCATGGTGGACCGGATAAACACAAGTATTAGTAGTGGATAAGATATTAAAAAAAAAAAAGAAAAAGAGAGAAACCCAACGGATACCTGATCTAAGTTTGAAATTGGTCATTTCGATCAGACTCTGTACTGAACCAAAAAAAAAAAAAGTGAGGGAGGGAGAAAACCCCAGCAAGATACCCCGTCGCCACTACCTCATCAATCTGGTAAGGACCCGGTGTATACGTCATGAAGCCCGACTATGTTTCTTCACTTCATTTTTTTAATATCTTTTAATTTTTTCCAATTAATTTCTTTCTTTCACTCATTTCCATTTTTTCAATCTTATTGTTGTGGATAATGGAATGAAATTGCAATTAATTAGTGGTTGAGGTAGGTAATTCATTAGTATTAGTAATTTATTAGGAATTCTTTTTTTTATTATTAGTAATTGTGATCGAGGTAGATAATGGAATGAGATTGCAATTAATTGGTTAGAAGGATAAAAAAGTAATTAATCATACTAAGTTTTCCTTCGTTAAAAAGTGAATTTTTTTTTTTTTTTTTTCTTTTCTGAAGTGTCCTTTTTTCAAAAAATAGAGTGGGATTGGGTCTTTTTGTCAATCTTATCTTTAGGGGCATTTGGGGTAAGAAGTTGGTCATTATAATCCTAGATTATTATAGTTGGGTTATAATAGTTTGTGTTTGGGTATATATTATTTTAATTTGGATTAAAAAAGTATGTATTTGGGATGTACATTATTTTAATTTGAGAAGGAAATAGTAAATAGTGTAATAAATAATTAAAAAATGTTAAATGTAAAATAATAAAAACGGTAGTTAATAGTAAATAAGGTAACAAATGAGGATTTTGAAATAGTGTTGACTGTAGTTAAATGCGGACTACAAAATAATATTTATTTGGTTATTATAGTTTAGATATTCTCGCCCCAAATGATCTTTTATATATTAGGGTTTGAGAGTTATATATTATAGAAGTTAAGAAAAAAGAGAACGAAGTGCGTCAGACCTCCAAAGAGAGGGAGAACGAACAAAAAGCCATACCTGCCGGCGAACGGTCTTGATAACAACTAAGGGAGGAGGCGCGTGGCAGTGGCAATGATCGGACGAAGATGGTGGTTCGAAAGGCGAGGAGGGCTAACGACGCTATTATAAAATTATAATAAAATAAATTAAAATAAATCAAAAGTCAAACCCTAGTCAGAACCATCACTTTCACTTTTCTTTCGGTCCAATTTCTCCGGTTTCTCCAGCTTCATACGGATTTTCTTTTAATATTCTAAATTTTGGAAGTTTTTATGAAAATATATGATTTTAAAATTATTTATAAAAATATTATACCAAAATTGTCCAACTTATTTAGTCAAATACCACCGTGATAGACATCTATGGCGTTTTATCACTTATAGACAATTACATCTTGTTTTATTTATAAATATTTTAAGCAGTTTTACCATTTAAAACAATTACCCTTTTATAAATATATTTTCAACTTCATGCAATGGTTCATTTCTTTTCTTTTTTCTTTTTTTTTTTTCTCAGGCTAGGCTTCTATGTCCTCTAGATGACTACCTCTGGTGGAACATATAAACTACTCTAGTCCTCATGGGGCACACACATACATGAAAAACCGATTTCTATCCTACTGTAGTTAAGTATGTCCACTACCTCTGGTGAATCCCGAAGGAAACACAATATCTGGTGAATCTCGAAGGTAACACAATCTGATGAATCCCGAAGGAAATACAATCTGGTGAATCCCGAAGGAAACACAATCTCTGGTGAATCCCGAAGGAAACACAATCTGGTGAATCCCGAAGGAAACACAATATGTGGTGAATCTCGAAGGAAACACAATATCTAGTGGGCATCTTATTAATCAATAAGGACACTATCACAGTCTCAACATCACAAGTATCACAACATGGTTCTATAACATACATATATACCTCAACAACATGGCTCTACAACATACATATATGCCTCAATATCCTCATATCAAATACAACCTCATGGAATCAAGTATCATCGCATGCTAGCATGCAAGTATCTACGTGCACAAATAAATCTTTCAGATCCTCATACAAGAACATACATTGGTTATACTATACTATTCGTCTATCATGCTATCGTTATGTCATAATATTCATCTATCATGCTAGCGTATATCTTGTGCTTGGCCCATGGGTAGTTCTAGTAGTAAAATTACTTACCTCAATACTAGATTCAGATATCGATCCAAGCGATAGTCTTCAATAATTAATCTTTGAATTCAGTACCCCAACGAAACCTTAGCAACAACCACCCTTAAGATTCCAATCTCCAAAATCTTCCTTCAATCAGACCTTGCATCCAACTTTTAATCCCTTTCTCCCTTAAAATGTGTTGGCTTTTAGGCCCTTAATCTCAAATTAATTGATTTTAATTAATTAATTAATCAATGTTTTGATGATAACAAACTCAATTTTTAATTACTGAAAATTTTAGTGTTTTAATATGTCCATAGAGTAGAGCTCGGAACAATGATTCCAACACCTCTTGAATCACTCAAATCGGTGCTAAAACGAAGACGATATGACCGAAAAAATATCGTGGTGGATGACGTGGCATAACTAGACCATTTGCATGTAGACATGTGGCAGCATATTGGTTGACAGGTGGATCATCAAGAGATTAACATATGATGAACTTTTGACTTTTGGATTGATTTAAAAAAAATGAAATTTAAAAGAAATTTAAAAGGAAAATAAATTTAATATTATTTTGTGTTTGTGTCTAACGGCTAGTTTTTTACACATGGTATGTTTTTTTATTTTTGGATTGACTTTAAAAAAATAAAATTTAAAAGAAATTTAAAAGGAAAATAAGTTTAATATTATTTTATATTTGTGTCTAACGGCTAGTTTTTTTTACACATGGTATGTTTTTTTTATTTTTGGATTGACTTTAAAAAGAATGAATTTAAAAAGAATGAATTTAAAAAGAAAATGAATTAAAAGGAAAATGAATTTAATATTATTTTATGTTTCTGTCTAACTGCTAGTTTTTGACACATGGTATGTTTTTTATTTTTTAGATTAATTTTAAAAAGAAAATGAATTTCAAAAGAAAAAGAATTTAATATTATATCTTGTTTGTATCTAATGACTAGTTTAGTTTAAATCTCCACCATTGATTTTTCTTTTCCAAAATCTAATGGTCTAAATTAATTGTGGTTTCTAAAAATTTTTCCATCTTTATATAAACCATCTTCCTCTCCAAATTTTGAACTAACAAAATTTACATTTCATAATCCTCCAAAACTCAAAAGTTTCCATTGTTGCTCTCTCTAAGCTCCCATTTTTTTTTCTTTTCATCTTATTCTTGAGAGAGTGTTATTGTATTGTGAGGATAAATTTGTTGAGTGCTTAAACTTGTAAATCCACTCTAGTGAGAATTGTATTGTGTTCTTAAAAAATTTCAATATTTGTAACGGTTTGATCCTAAACCGTGGAAAGGATCGGGTTTTCTCTTGAACCCGTAAAAGGAGCGTTGGTGTAACGTTTGGGCTCTAATCCGTGGAAAGAGTCGGAAAGATTTTATTCAAATTCCCAAGAGGCGCTTGGAGAGTGGAGTAGGTAGAGTTTGACCGAACCACTAGTGTCTTCTTCTCTAACTCTTTCATTTTTATTTTTGCAATTAATTTAAGCAATTATTGTATGTTTTAGTTTGTTCTTATTTATTTGCTAAAATTTGATAGAATTAAATTATCACACTTTTTGTCATCTTATTTGTTGCATAAATTGAATTTTTCTTATTATCTATAAAAAGTGTATTAATTAGTTTAATTGGGTTAATTTAGAAAAAAAAGTTTAATTAAACCCTATTCACCCCCTCTAGGGTTGCCATATCGATCCAACAAATTGGTACCAGAGCGGGTTGCTTTTCTTGAAATATTTATTTCTTGATAAACTTAATTGTTTTTTAGCTATGGCAACTTTAGGTTTTATCCTTTTTACTGATAGTCAATCTATTACAAAGCCTCATTTCTTTAATGGTACCAATTATAGTTATTGGAAAAATAGAATGAGATTTTTCTTGCTTTCTATTGATTATGATTTATGGGATATTGTTGAGGAATGCTTTAAAATTCCAACAAAAGATGTTGATGGTGTTAGCACTATAAAACCTAAGGTATAATGGTCAATAAATGAAAAGAAAGCATGTTCTTTAAATGCCAAAGCTGTTAATTGCTTATTTTGTGCTTTGAATGAAGTTGAGTATAATAGAGTGTCTATTTGCAAAACCGCTAAAGAGATATGGGATAAATTAGAAATTACTCATGAAGGAACTAGTCAAGTAAAAGAAACAAAGATTGACATGTTAGTTCATCAATATGAAATGTTTAAAATTGATGAAAATGAAGCTATTTCCGATATGTTTATTAGATTTACTAACATTGTCAATGCTTTAGAAGGACTTGGGAAAAAGTACTCAAATCTTGAGAAGATAAAGAAGCTATTGTGGTCTTTGCCTAAACAATGGGAGCCTAAAGTCACCACCATTCAAGAGGCAAAGGATCTCAAATCTCTCTCCATTGATGAACTCATGGGCTCGTTGTTGACGCATGAGATAAAGATCAAGAAAAACATGGAGGATGAGAAGAAAAAGAAAGAAGTATAGCTTTAAAGACCGTCTCTTTAGAAGTTGACTCCCAAGATGAAGATGACCTTGATAAAGATGATGTTGCATATCTTTCACGTAAGTATAAGAACTTCATCAAGAGAAAGAAACAATTCAAGAAGCATCTCTCCAACCAAAAAGAGTCAAAAGGTGAAAAGAGCAAAAATGATGAGGTAATATGCTATGAATGCAAGAAGTCGGGTCATATTAGAATCGACTGTCCTTTTCTCAAATCATCTAAGAAATCCAAGAAGAAAGCAATGAAAGCTACTTGGGATGATAGCGATGAAAACGAAAGTGGAAGTGATAATGAAGAAGTGGCCAATTTTTACTTCATGGCTCATAGTGACAAAGAGGATGGACAAAATGATGAGGTTTGTTTGAAAGCCTTTAAAAAAAAAGTGGTACTTGGATAGTGATTGCTCGAGGCACATGACGGGAGACCCATCCAAGTTTGTCTCTCTCTCCAAAAAGGATGGAGGTCTTGTAACCTTTGGTGACAACAAGAAAGGTAAAATAATTGGAAAGGTAGTATAGGTAATGAATCTTCTATTTTAATTGAAAATGTACTTTTGGTTGATGGTTTGAAGCATGATTTACTTAGTATTAGTCAATTGTGTGATAAAGGCTTTAGAGTTGTGTTTGATAAAAAGAATTGCATCATTGAAAATGTTAGTGATAGAAAAGTTATATTTGTTGGAAATAGAGATGAAAATGTTTATACTATTGATTTGAATGATTGTCCTATTAATGATAAATGTTTATCGACTTTGCATAATGATTCTTGGTTATGGCATAGAAGACTAGGACATGCTAGAATGCACTTAATTTCAAATATTTCCAAGAATTCTTTGGTTAGAGGTCTTCCCAAATTTAAATTTGAAAAAGACAAAGTTTGTGATGCTTGTCAAATGGGTAAGCAAACTAAGTCCTCTTTCAAATCTAAAAATGTGATCTCTACAACTAGACCCCTTCAACTATTACATATGGACTTATCTGGCCCTTCTAGAATTGCTAGTTTTGGAGGGAACTATTATGCCTTTTTGATAGTTGATGATTCTTCAAGATTTACTTGGGTTTTGATGCTAAAACATAAGGATGATGTTTTGAAAAGCTTTTCTAGTTTTGCAAAAAGAGTTCAAAATGAAAAAGGTTTTTTGATTTCTAAAATTAGGAGTGATCATGGAGGAAAATTTGATAGCAATGCTTTTGAAACTTTTTGTGAATAAATGGTTTTTCTCATAATTTCTCCGATCCAAGAACTCCTCAACAAAACGGTGTAGTTGAAAGGAAAAATCGTACTTTGCAAGAATTTGCTAGATCAATGTTGCATGAGTATGGTTTACCTATATACTTTTGGGTGGAAGCCGTTAACACCGCTTGTTATGTTTTAAATAGAGTTTTAATTAGACCTTCTTTGGATAAAACTCCTTATGAACTTTGGCATAACAAAATTCCAAATATTGGGTATTTCAAAGTTTTTGGTTGCAAATGTTTTATTTTGAATAACAAAGAAAAATTTGGAAAATTTGATTCTAAGATAGATGTTGGTATTTTCCTTGGCTATTCCTCTACTAGTAAAGCTTATAAAGTTTTCAATAAAAGAACTTTAGTAATTGAGGAATCTATGCATGTAGTATTTGATAAATCTTGCAATGTTATTTCTAATGAGCCTATTTATAGTGATGTTTTAGAAGGAAATTTGGGATATTTACTTGTTAGTGACAAAGGCAAGGAAATTGTTTCAAGTAAGCAAGAGGTGGGCTTAATCGAAAAGAACGAAATTGATTCTTCATCCATGCCTAAAGAGTGGAGGTATGCTCCTTCCCATCCCAAAGAATTATTTCTTGGTGATCCCGAACAAGGTGTGAAAACTCGTTCCTCTCTTAATATGTTTAATAATCTTGCTTTTGTTTCTCAAATTGAACAAAAAAGTTTTAAAGATGCCGAAAATGATGAATTTTGGATTTTAGTTATGCAAGAAGAATTAAATCAATTTGAAAGGAATAAAGTTTGGGAGTTTGATGATACATGGTCGCCTTGTTTGTGTATCATCGCATAGACAAGAATTAGAGGTTTATGTGTAGGCCCTATAGATACCTTTGCACATACATCACATGCGTTCTAGTATTAGAAGCCGTAGCATTCACGCCGAGAGGTGGTTTACTATTGTATGCATGTTGCATGATCGCAAAGCATGAACGCATTCTAGGCAATGTTAGCTAACCCTTCTCAACCCGTTCACCGCATATTCATCGCATCTCCCGTTTACAAACTCTTTTAAAACTCCGCCGCATTTGTCATTTATTCTTCATCAACGCAAACAACAAACCCAACGATTCATTTATTTAACTGGTTACCGCAAGTCTTCATAAAAATCACCAACGCAAACTATTTTCACAAGTCCCTGTGTGACCCTGGACTTACTAGGAAACTCAAAGGAATTTACACTTGAATTTCGCTGGGGAAACTTGAGTGCACAACTGTAAATCTATCAACACATATCATCCATATTTCCACCACATAAAATAACGCATCACCGCACCATGTGGGAATATTTTTTTAATGATGAAGGGTTCGGACCAGCGTGATTTTAATTTTCTCGGGAAGAGCCGCAGACGTGAGTTGAAGAGTAAGACCCTCTGCCCGACTTGGGTGTTTTTGCCGCATATGTGTTTATCATGCCAGTGCTTGGTGTGCTCTTTGTAAACCTTCGCATTCTCATATGCGTTAATCCTCTATTCTTCTAGCTCCATCAATTGTATTTTTCGCGCTTCTCCTGCTTTCTTCAAATAAAAGTTTAGCTTCTTTACCGCCCACAATGTCTTATATTCAAGCTCCAGAGGCAAATGACACGCTTTACCAAATACCAACGCATATAGGGACATACCTATGGGTGTTTTAAATGCAGTCCGATATGCCCATAATGCATCGTCAAGCTTTGTTGCCCAATCTGTTCGTGAAGGCCTTACTACCTTCTCAAGTATCAACTTAATTTCTCGATTGGACACTTCAACTCGACCATTCTTCTGCAGATGGAATGCGGTGGCCACTTTGTGGAGAATGTTGTATTTGCGTAGCAACTCCTTGATATTATGGTTGAGAAAGTAGAACCCTTCATCACTTATGATGGCACGGAGAGTGCCAAAACGAGTGAAAATATATTTCTTAAGGAATTGGGAGATGACCGCCGCATCACTTACGACGCATGCTATTGCCTCTATCCAGTTGGATACATAATCGACGACTAATAAAATATAATGTTTACCATTCGAGGGAGGGAATGGTCCCATGAAATCAATCCCCCATACGTCGAACAATTCAAGCTCCAAGATGGTGTTCATTGGCATTGCATGTTTCCATGAAATGTTACCTGTGCATTGGCACCGATCACACTTCATTGCGTAGTCAGTTGCATCCTTGAACAATGTAGGCCAAAAGAATCCACTCTATAAAACTTTGGCTGCGATGCGCTGCCCTCCAAAGTGCCCACCATATGGTGAGTCGTGACATTGCGATAATATGCATTGTTGAGCAGCATTTGGTACGCATAATTAAAAAATCTGGTCTACCCCTCTTTTATATAGATTTGGCTCATCCCAATAATAATGTCTGCATTCATGTTTGAGCTTCTTCTGTTAGTGGTAGGTGTAATCTTCAGGAAATTACTCGCAAACCAGATAATTGACTATGTCTGCATACCAGGGAAAATCTTCAATATGAAACAGCTGCTCATCCGGGAACACCACACTCACTTCAGACTCATTGTGGTCAACCTCGGAATTTTCCAGTCTAGACAAGTGATCCGCAACCTGGTTCTCTATCCCTTTCCGATCAATTATTTCTATGTCAAATTCTTGAAGGAGAAGAACCCATCTGATCAACCTCGGCTTTGCGTCCTTCTTTGTCATTAAGTACTTTATCGTCGAATGATCAGTATGGATGAGTACCTTTTTCCCAACAGATATGCTCGAAATTTTTCCAACGCAAAAATTACCGCCAGAAGCTCTTTAACTGTAGTGGTATAATTTGTCTGAGTAGGGTTTAATGTTTTACTCGCATATACGATGGGATGCAAGATTGTTTTTCTCTTTTGTGCCAAAGCTTCTCCCATCGTATACCCGCTTGCATCGCATATTATTTCAAAAGGAAGTGTCCAGTCAGGTGCAATTAACACGGGTGCGGTAATCAGCGCATTCTTCGAAACCCTAAATGCATTAAGGCAGTTATCATCAAAATCAAATCTTTTATGAGCCTCTAACAATGCACTCAATGGTTGTGCTATTTTGGAAAAGTCTTTGACAAAGTCTGTAGAATCCAGCGTGCCCCAAGAAGCTTCATACAGCCTTCACACTTGTTGGAGGTGGAAGTGTTTCAATTGCTTTGATTTTTTCTTTGTCCACCTCCAACCCATCCCGGGAAATATTGTGTCCTAACACTATGCCCTCCTTCACCATGAAATGACATTTTTCCCAATTATGCACCAGGTTCGTTTCTTCGCATCTCTTCAGTATCTTCTCCAAGTTGGCTAGACAGACTTTATAAGTGTTCCCATAAACAGAGAAGTCGTCCATAAAGATTTCAACAGAGTCCTCAAGATAATCTGAAAAGATGGCCATCATGCACCTTTGGAATGTGCTTGGCACATTGTAGAGGCCAAACGACATGCAGCTAAAAGCAAAGGTCCCATATGGGCAGGTGAATGTGGTCTTGTCTTGGTCTTCTGAAGCTATCATAATTTAGTTGTATTCGACATAACCATCCCGGAAGTCATTTCCTGCTAGTCGGTCTAGCATTTAATCAATGAATGGCAGAGAAAAATGATCTTTCTTTGTGGCCGCATTCAGCTTGCGGTAGTCCATGCAAATGTGCCACCCAGTGATGGTTCTTTGTGGTCTTGTCTTGGTCTTCTGGAGCTATCATAATTTAGTTGTATTCGGCATAACCATCCCGGAAGCAGTAGAAGTCATTTCCTGCTAGTCGGTCTAGCATTTGATCAATGAATGGCAGAGAAAAATGATCTTTCTTTGTGGCCGCATTCAGCTTGCGATAGTCCATGCAAATGCGCCACCCAGTGATGGTTCTTTGTGGTATTAATTCATTGTTTTCATTCGGGACTACCGTCATGCCGCCTTTTTGGCACACACTGCACGGGGCTGACCTACGTGCTATCTACTATAGGATAGATAATGCCCGCATCTAGCCATTTAATGATCCTCTTCTTGACGACCTCTTTCATCGCAGGGTTGAGCCTACGTTGATGTTCGATCGTTGCTTTGTAGTCTTCTTAAAGATGAATGCAGTGCATACAGTACGATGGGCTAATTCCTCTAATGTCGGCGAACGTCCAGCCAATTACTCGCACATGTTTCCTTAGAATGCTCATCAACGCATTCTCTTGGTCTTCGTTCAGCTCAGAGGAATAACAGGCAGCTTCTCATTCTTCCCCAAAAATGCGTACTTTAAATGATTCGACAGGGTCTTTAATTCCAGTGTTGGTGGTTCTACTAGGGATGGTTGCATTGTTTTCTTTCTTCTTTTTCTGTTGGCTCTTCTTTTTTATTTGCGATCATTTCTTCTTCCTTGTTTGTTTTTGTTATGATCGCATTACAGGAAGCAACGGATGCGCTGGCATCATCTTCTTCATTCTCTTCATCAAACTTTTCTTCCTCAATCAAATTCTGGTCATCATCTGAGTCATGTAGGTCTTCTTCATTCGGAAACTTCATGGCACGAATTATATTGAACTTGAGCTTCTGTTCGTTGATGCTCAAAGTGATTTCCCCTTTATGCACATCAATCTGAGCACGACCTGTTGATAAAAATGGTCACATCAGAATGATGGGCACATCTTTGTCGGCCTCGTAGTCCAAAATGATGAAGTCGGCTGGTAGGATGAATTTGTCAATGGTTATAAGCACGTCCTTCACCTTTCCCTCTGGATGAACTAGAGATCTATCGACCAGTTGGAGAGTCACCGTTGTGGGCACAAGTTGCCCCACATTCAGCTGCTTAAAGATTGACAGAGGCATCAAAATTATGCTGGCTCCCAGGTCACACAGGGCTTGCCCGATGTACAGTCCTCCGATGGAGCAAGGAATATTAAAGCTCCCAGGATCTCTCATCTTCGGTGGAATAATTGATTTTTAACTTTGTGTTAGTGCCACCGTGGCAAACTTACCAGCTCCCCTCTTCTTGGTTACCATATTCTTCAGAAACTTTGCGTAGGCAGGCATTTCCTCAATCGTTTCACTGAAAGGAATATTAATATGTAATTGCTTTAACATAAATAGGAAGTGTTGATACTGCACCTCTTCATTCTTTTTCTTCCTTAGTCTTTGCGGGAAAGGGGGTAACTGCACTTTCACGGTTCCCGTCTTAGTTGGCTTTGAGGTCGACGCAACCTCTGGTTCTACTGCTTCTTTTTCTCTTTCTTCTTCTTACGTTACTGCAATTTCATGTTTAGCCGCAATGGGAGCTGTCCGACTAAGCTCCTTCTTTTCTCCCTCCACAGTCTTTCCACTTCGCAATGTCACAACTTGACATTGCTCTTTACCTGATTCCCCGGGTTGCGTGGGAGTTCTGTTGAACTCGACGCAATCTACTTTTCAGCTCACTCGCAATCTGGCCCATCTGTAATTCTAGATTGCGGATGGACGTAGCCTGACTTTGAAGCACAGTTTCGTTTTTCTCTATGTATTGATTCAATAGGCTTTCCAAGGAAGAGGATTGGGGTAGTTTTGAGCTACTTGCTTGATTGTTTGTCTGACCGTTGTTGCGTGGGAAGAATCCTGGTGGCCCTTCTTTCTGCGCCACGGGTTGAAAATTCTGTTGATGATTCTTTCAAGCAAAATTGGGGTGGTTTCTCCACCCGAGGTTGTAGGTATTCGAAAAGGGGTTATTCTTTACAAAGTAAATGGACTGTGGATTTTGCGAGCAATCTTCCATCGCATGCCCATCACCGCAAGTCGCACACCTTGCGGTGTTTTGACTGATTGCGTTGATTTGCCCATTTTGCGATGTTGGGCTGCTGATCGCAATTCCTTGAATTAAGTTCATCATTGCGGTCATCTGATTTTGTAGTGAAGCAATAGCACCATTACTTGTGTCATTATCTTTGAGTCTCAATCTCTAGTCATTCTCTCTCCAATCTTCATGGTTCTTAGAGATGCGATCCAAGATGTTCTTCACCTTGTCATACATTTTATCAAGCAGACCACTAGCGGCTGCCGCATTGGCAGCAGTCTGCGAAGCAGGATTCAAACCATGATAAAAGATTTCCATTTTAAAGGCAGTCTGGCAACCCATTGTGTTGACAATCCCTGACCAACCCCTTAAACCTTGCCCAAGCATCACTGAATGATTCGTCCATGTCTTGTTCAAAAATTTTAATTAGTTTCCTTCGTCTGGCATTCTCAGTTGGTGGAAAATATTTCTTCATAAACTTCTCCACGACCTGTTCCCATGAAGTGATCTCTCCCAGCTCGAGAGAATACGCCCATTTCCTTGCCTGATCACAGAGAGAAAATGGGAACAAAGTTAGTCGAACTTCTTTGGCAGAGATGTTTGGGAACACAAAAGTATTGCAGATTTCAATAAAGCTTCGGAGGTGGGCGTGCGGGTCCTCGCCACGCCTTCTTCCGAATTGTCCTACAGTCTAGATCATCTGCAGCATCACCGGTTTCATTTCGAATCTGCTTCCGTCGAGGGCAGGCCTCATGATTTCTAGAGAGAAATCATAGAGGTTTGGCGATGCATAGTCCCTAATGGTTCTATTGCGATCGTTAGCCAGAAGGATTGGATTCGCCATGACATTTTTATCATTTGGTGCTCCATTTTCAGGTTGCTCCACCATCTTTTCTTTACTAACTGTGGTTGCTATTGGTGGTCTCTCAATCTTCGTCTAAACGTCCTCTCAATCTCCGGGTCGTAATTCGCCAGAGATTGAGAGTCTGCAAAGAAATCAGAAAAATTACTGTTAGCACACTATTTTGCCGAAGTCCCTGGCAACGGCGCCAAAAACTTGATGCTTGATTTTATGAAGTGAATTATGGAGATATGCGATGGTGGAATTGTGTTAAGGACTCAAGTTTCCTCAGCAGAATCCAAGTGTAAACTCCACTGAGTTTCCTGGTAAGTCCAGGGTCGAACTCAGGGACTTGTGAAAACAGGTTGCATTGGTAATTTTTAGGAAAACTTTGCGGTGACCAAATAAATAAATTGTTGGTTTGTTGTTGATTGCATTAATGGAAAATAAACAAATGAGGCGGATTTGAGAAAAGTCAGTTGTGTGATAGATACACTGAGTATGCGGATGAACGGGTTGAGGAGATCTTTAGCTAGCGTTACTTGGGAATGCGTCAGACTATGCGATCATGCTACAACCATGCACATCATGTCATTTCCAATGCAAATGCGATGCTTCTAAGTCTAGGATGCATGTGTTGAATGCAAAAGTGTCCATAGAGCTTATCCCTAAGTCTCTACTCTTTTCCTATGCGATGATACAAAATGCATAAAGGCAAGGTGACCGCATATAATCATATCCTATCTCTAGGATGCATGCGATGCGTTGATAACAAATAGTGCTTATTCCTAAGATTCTATCTCTTGATTATGCGGTCTAATCTGACTCTCTCAAGCCTAGATTCTAACCCGACCTTCCCAAGCCTAGATCCTGTCCTTAGACTAACCTCCTGAGAATCTCTAATGGACGAATGAAGCATAACATAATACAAGATAAACGCATAGAATGAAGATTCCCTAGATGTGCTAACTAAATGCTTCTCAACCCATTCAACTAATTTAGCTACTCATGTGTAAATAACAAAGAGTGAACAGATATAGAGAAGTAGATTCCATTTCGATAAATGAATGAAGTACAAAATAACAATGGAAGTTAAAGGTAAAGAGCCTGGTAGCCTCCTTGAACTGGTGATTCTGCCACAGGACTTTCACAAATGCAATTTCCCGGTGGCGCAATATCTTTACTTCTCTGGCTAGGATCTCTACAGGTTTCTCTTCGTTGCTCAAGTTGTCATTCAACTACAAGGGCTCGATGTCAACTACATGGGATAGGTTTGTCACATACTTCCTTAGCATCGAAATATGGAAGAGATTATGAATTGAAGACAGTGCTGGGGGCAATGTCAAACGGTAAGCTAGGGGGCCAACTTATTCCAAGACCTCGAAAGATCCAATGAATCTCGAACTCAACTTCCCCTTCCTACCAAACCTCAGAATACCCTTCATGGGTGCCACTTTTAAGAACACTTTCACACAAGTCTCAAATTCCAGGTTCTTACGTCCTACATCGGCATAGCTCTTCTGTCTGCTCTGAGCTATTTGCATATGAGCCCTGATCTTCCGTATTGCCTCATTCGTGGTCTGGTTTATGTCCTAACAATTCCTCTCTCCAACCTCATCCCAACACACAGAGGACCTGCAACTCTTCCCATATAGGTCCTCAAATGGTGACATCCCAATAGTGGACTGGTAGCTGTTATTATAAGAAAACTCCATTAAATGCAAGTGAGCATCCCAGCTTCCTAAAAACTCTATGGCACAGGCACGCAACATGTCTTCCAATATCTGATTCAATCGCTTTGTCTGCCCATCAGTCTGTGAGTGGAAAGCTGTACTGAAATCTAACCGGGTCTCCAAAGCTGCCTGAAGAATTTTCCAGAAGTTAGACGTGAAACGAGGGTCTTTGTCCGACATGATGGACACAGGCACTTCGTGCAATCTCACCACCTCCTTCATTTATATCTGTGCCCACTTATTTACTGAAAAGGTGGACTTCCTGGGTATGAAATATGCTAACTTTGTAAGTCTGTCCATCACAACCCATACCACAGTGAAACCTTTGACTATCCGTGGCAACCCCACGATGAAGTCTATAGACACATGCTCCCACTTCCATTCTGGTACACTCAATAGCTGTAACAAGTCTGCTGGTTTCTGCCTCAGGGCTTTCACCTGCTGGCACACCAAGCACTTACTAACGAACTCTTCAATCTCTCTTTTCATATCATTCCACCAATAGTAACGTTTCAAGTCCTGATACATCTTGGTGTTGTCGGGGCGTATCGAAAATAAGGAACTATGAGCCTCTGACAACAAACTCATCTTTAATATCACTAACTACTGGCACGCACAAACGTCCCTAATAAAGAAGGCAACCTTCCACTGATACTGAGAATTTGCCATCCTGGCCTAACCCCACCTTACGAACTCTCTCCTCTAGATAAGGGTCACATCGTTGCGCATCAATAATCTTTTGCCTTAGACTCGGTCGCACTGACAACTGTGCTAACTGTGTCATGATCTTTCCCACTGCCACTACAATCTCTGCCCTCTCTAGCTCCCTGCACAAATGAGTTTGTCTGGTAATGAGGGCTATTGAATGAGCCACCTTTCTGCTTAGAGCATCTGCCACTACATTTGCCTTTCCTGGGTGGTACAAAATTTCACAGTCATAATCCTTCACCAGCTCCAACCACCTTCTTTGCCTCATGTTCAACTCTTTCTGAATGAAAAAGTACTTTAAAATCTTGTGGTCGGTGAAGATCTGTATCTTCTCTCCATATAAGTAATGCCTCCAGATCTTGAGAGCAAAAACCACTGCTGCTAATTCTAAGTCGTGAGTGGGATAATTTTGTTCATGCTTCTTTAACTGACGTGAAGCGTAAGCAACTACTCTGCCCTGCTACATTAATACACATCCCAACCCCTTCTTGGACGCGTCACTGTAAATGACAAAGCCACCTGATCCATCTGGTACTATAAGGACTAGGCTGAAACCAACCTCTGCTTGAGGTCTTGGAAACTGTATTCACAAGCCTCATTCCAAAAAAAAGCCGCTCCCTTCTGGATCAACTGGGTCAATTGGGCGGCTATGCGAGAGAAGTCCTTTACAAATCGTCTATAGTAGCCTGCTAACCCTAGGAAACTGCATACTTCACTGACTGTGGTTGGACGAGCCCAACTCGTAACTGCCTCAATCTTTGCAGGATCCACAGAGACACCTTCCTTCCATACTACATGCCCTACAAAGGACACCTGCCTCAACCAAAATTCACATTTAGAAAACTTAGCATACAGCTGATTGGCCCTCAACGTCTCCAAAATTTTTTGCAAATGCTCCTCATGTTCGACCTCTGTCTTGGAATATACCAAGATGTCATCAATAAAAACAATCACAAAGGTATCGAGGAATTCCTTGAACACCCTATTCATCAAATCCATGAACACTGCTGGTGCATTCGTTAGATCGAACGACATCACTATGAACTCATAATGCCCATACCTCGAACGAAAAGCTGTCTTGGGTATGTCACTATCCTTTATTCTCAGCTGATGGTATCCTGACAGGAGATCAATCTTTGAGAATATCGTAGCTCCCTGCAATTGGTCAAACAAATCATCAATCCTGGGGAGGGGATAATTGTTCTTGATGATCACCTTGTTCAGCTCTCTGTAATCAATGCACAGACGTAACGATCCATTCTTCTTTTTCACAAACAAAACAGGTGCACCCAATGGTGACACGCTAGGGCGTATGAAACCTTTGTCCAACAACTCCTGCAATTGGACCTTTAGTTCCTTCAACTCTGTCGGGGCCATCCTGTATGGAGCCTTCGAAATACGGGTTGTGCCTGGCTCCAACTCAATAGCAAAATCTATCTCCCGCTGCGAGGGCAGTCCAGGAAGATCCTCTGGGAAAACGTCTGGAAAATCTCTCACTACTAGCTCTGAAGTCAAGATGACTTCAGCCCCTCTAGTGTCAACCACACTAGCCATAAAACCCCAGGCTCCTTGGTCAAACAGTCTACTGGCCTTTAATGCTGAAATCACTTTGGGTAGGACCACAGTCCCAACCCCTCTAAACTTAAAACTGGCTCCTGTAGGAGGGTTAAAGATGACCTCCTTACGGGAGCAATCTATGTTGGCATGATTAGCAACTAACCAATCCATGCCCAATATCACATCAAAATCACGCATATCTAAAATTATCAAGGTTACATCTAATGCACGATTTGCTTTCTCTACCTGACATGCTTTTATCTTTTCTGTAGCTAACATGATCTCTCCTGATGGATGGAAATGGACAGTGCAAATGGCAAAGGTTCTGACTTTAACATGGCATGCCTTAAAAATGCAGAAGATATAAACAAATGCAAAGCGCCAGAGCAAAAAAAAAAAAAAAAAAAAAAAAAAAAAAAAAAAAAAAAAAAAAAAAAAAAAACTAAAGCATGGTGGCCAAAAATGGGAAGCGTACCTATCACCACTGTGCCTGACTTATCGGCCTCACGCTGAGTGGTAGAGAATACCTTACCCTGCTACTGCTGACGACTTGGGCCCCTCTGAAACGAGCTTACGGGCTGGCCTCTGTGTTCAGGTGTGTTCCTCGTTGGGCATCTCTCTAACATATGCCCCTTCTGACCACATCAAAAAAAGACCCCAGAGCCGGCTAGGCAACGTCCACAGTGTCGCTTACCACAAGTAGTACATATCGGCCTATCCTCCCTGCCAGTCACAACTTGGGAACCCTGCTGTCCCCACTGATGTGGAGCATTCACTATGTTCTGGTTTTTCTGCTGATGCTTAAGCGCCCTGGGCTCAGCCTTCCTTTTCTAACATGCGGAGGTCGCAATCCCGAGCGACCTTCTGTATTCCTCTCCCACCTGGGAGTCAACATCAATCCTCACAGCGGCTCGTAGTGCCGCAGCATACGTCTTGAGGTTCAAAGCATGTACCATACCTCACAGTTTGCTCCTCAGACCCTAGTTGAATCTCTCTGTCCTCGTTGCCTTGGTGACTACTAGTTTAAGAGCAAAGCAAGACAACTTATCAAATTCCTGCTCATACTCCTCCACCGACATAACTCCCTGCCTTAAGTTCAAGAATTCTGCCTTAAGTTCAAAAAAACTATTAAAACCATTCAGTAAATTATTGACAAAGTATATAAGATTCAATAACATTTCAAACACGTACTAGTAAAATAATGGCATGATTATATCTCATAGAAAGCACATTATAAATCATTCAGAAGTTATTAGAAAACAACACCAACTCTATACCCAAATACTCATCTACAACGGTAGGTTGCTCTGGACAAGGAATTCCCTCGCGATGTAAACCAGATAACAAGGTCATAGATGCATGCAAAGCTACCTCAAGGCTAAATATAGGATACACACCACAACCCAAGTTACTTTAGACTTCCTGATATACTCTGGCCACATATGACCCTAGTATCCCTCTAAAAGCCTAAGTGGTGTTATAGGGGCACGTTCCTCTGGAGTTCTTGGCATACTCTGGCCACATCTGACCCCGGTAGCCCCCTGATCACCTGAGCAGTGCTACTGAAACACATTCAAGTAGCATAGAAAAACAACTATCTCTCGGGTAGAAGAATTAGGATTTCTAGTTCCTTCAACTACCGTTTATCCTACAATCATATTGATAATCCCCTGTTTATCCTCCACATGACATAATTCAATTATTTGAAAATTATTCAAGTTCTCCAAATCCTGTTTATCCTGCAATCATATTGATAATCCTCTGGTTATCCTCCACATGACATAATCCAATTATTTGAAAATTAACCTTCAAATACAACCAATTTCACTTAAAATTCCCCAAAACCCTAATTTGATCCAATGTAACTTTGCAATTTGGTCCTTTAATTACTTTAAAATTAACTTAAGATCCTAAAATATCAATCTCGAATAAGAACTAATTCCACATAAAATTTCCTTAAGCCTTAATATTGACCATTTTAGGGTTTCCCTTTCAATGTAACCCTAATTGCACTCAATTTAGGGTTTACCCACAATTAAGTCCCTTTAATTACTTAAATTACCTTAATTCCCTGAAATTAATCCAATTTAAACTCAAAGTATTTTAATCATGCCAATTAGGACTTAAATCAAGCTTGAGTACACTTACTTTTTCCCCAAACCTTAATGTCATCCAATTTTAGGATTTCTCCTTACACTTTAATCCTTAAATTATCTTAAAATTAACCCGAGATTCTAAATTAATTTAATCCCAAGATCAAAACATCTTATTGATATCTATTAGAACTTCAGTTAAGTTCAAGAACACCTTAATTAACCTTAATTTTTTTTTTTCCAATTTTGCCTAATTTTTCTATTAACCCTAATTAGGGTTTACTTTAAATGAATCCCTTAATCAACTTCAAAATTGACTTAAGATCCCATGTACTTCTAATTTAAGGTTTAAAGTATCATAACATTACTAATTGGACCCCTAATTATGTTAGCTTTAGGGCTTCAATCAAACCAAATATTTTGATGATAACAATCTCAGATTTTTTGTACTAACATTTTTAGTGTTTTAGAGTCATTTCTTGTAGATCTTGGAAAGACGATTCCAACGCAATTTGAATTGCTCAAATCGGAGTTCAAACGAGAAAGTTATAAGCAAAAGAAGATTGAAGAGGAAATCCAACATGGCAATGACACGTGGCACCTTGCTAATGTGGCATCCGACGTGGCGATTGACGTGGCACACAAATGGTCAATATTGCTGATGTGGCGGATGACGTGACACTCCAACCGGTCACTTTTTGCTGACGTGGCACATGATGTGGTAGTGACGTGGCGACCGTGGACGAATGAGATAATGACAAGTGGCGGTCACCCAGCTTCACGCGTGGACGTGTGCATGCGCCGCACGTGCCTGAGTTTCTTCACAGAATGCAACGCATGACGCTCAATCTCCTCCGCTGTGCGCGTGGTGCTCATATCATCCGACTATTTTTTATTTTCATTTTTATTTTCTTATTTTCCTTTAATTTCCTAATCAAATTTTCTCCAAATTCTCACCAAATTTCAGCCTTTTCAAATTTGATTTCCTTCCTAAATTTTCATCCTTCAAATCCTTTTTATTCTCCAAATCTTAATAATTCCAATCTTTCAAAATTCCTTTTCAAATCCTTTCCTTTTCTATTTTTATTCAATCTCCACCCTTCATTTGCAATCATATCCAATGGCCAAAATTTATCCCCCTCGCCTATAAATTCGACTTGATTTTACTCTTCATAGACACCAAATGCTCTCAAGTCTTAAGCTCTCAATTCTCTCTACTCTCAAATTCTTGTCCTCCTTGCTCCTAAATTGGCCTAGAGTTATTTTTGTGAGTTTTTTTTTTTTTTTTTTCTGAGTGCTCAACTTGTGTATTTAGCCTTCAAGAGGTAATATTGTGAGGTTTTCTTTTAATTTTTGGGAATTGTATTAAGGTGTGGGTACACCTTGGGTTGTGAGAAAAAGAAATTGGTTTGATCCTGAACCAATAAAAAGGATCTTGGGTTTCTCTTTAGCCTAGGAAAAAGAGGGTCGTGTGTCGGTTTGGTCCTCACCTGCAAGAGGATCACTTAGTGAAATACCCAAGAAGGAGTCTTGGAGAGTGGAGTAGGCAATTTTCCGAACCACTATAATTCTCAGTGTTTTCTCTTCCTCTCTCTCTTTTATTTCTTGTTTTCAATTTTTTGCTTCTTGTCTCAGTTATTTTTTTAATCTTTCCTAATTGCATGATTTAATTTCTTGTGTGTTATTTAAATTTATCCTTGATTAAATTGTCTTTAAATTTGAAGTTATCATAGCTTGCAAGATTTAAGTTTTGACTTGCATAAATTTTCTTTAATCAAATTAGTGAGTTAACTTTATTGAGCATTGTTTGGAGATAAAATTATTTTTTAAAAAGTTGGTAGTCAACCCTATTCACCACCTTCCCCCCCCCCTTTCTCTCTCGAGTGTTGTCTTTAGATTCTACAAATTATGCTTAAGAACACCTCAATTAAGCTGAATTTGAATTTCCAGCTTTTAATAATGGATAATAGATGACAGGCAGGAGTCATCTTCAACCTCCAGCCCAGAATTTCCAAATTCAGCCTCTATTTTTCCCGTGAGCTTTTTAGACTTAAATTCATCATTTTTTTGGCCACTTAAAGCTTAATTAATATATATAAACCTTTTACCCATCACTAGATTTAGCTTACCTCAAAGTTTGGACGTCCGAATTGTCTTAGAACTCCTGAAATCGACCAATTTCTCCATGATACTCCTGTTTTCCGGCAAGAAGTTGCATAATATTTAGAGTTTAAAATTTTCAATTACATCTAATAAGAATCAAATCAAAGACCATAGAACTCTAGAGTGTTGGGATTGGTGTCCTAATTCTCCCGGTGGTCTCGTAGTTTGTAAACATTTTGTACACATTGTTATTAATAAAATAAATGTTATTTTATTTGCATTTACTCATATTCAATAAACTATGATTGTAAAACCCAAACCCTAATTACTTTAAGTAAGAGTAAGTAATATGATGTCTTCTAGTGAGTTAAATGAAGCCATGTTTTAGGAGGGATAGATGATGGAAGTAAGAAGAAATAAGATCTTATGTAGCTAAGTGTAAACCCCGAATTCTAAGTTTCCTAAACAAGCATGTTTAGCCAAAGGAATGATATATTAAATATTTAATAAGTGAAAATCCATGTTAATTATAATATTTGTGGAGAAAGGAAAAAAAATATATTAAATAAGGAAGCCTATTTATTGGCTTGGGCTGGAGGCACTAAATGTGGAGTGACGTGACGGTTGATCCTTGAATTGGGGAGGCGGCAGGAAGATTAAAAGAAAGATGAAATTCAAAAGCTTGGTTTCGGCAAACTACATGAGAAAATTTAGTGAAATTAGTGTCATTTGAAAGCTGGAAGAATCTAATTTTCGAGGTTGTCTTACTGAAGAAAGATTGCAGGAGGAGAAGAATAAGAAGTGAAGAAAGTGCAGAGGAGGTAGAATCTCAGATTAATCAAGACTCGAGATGAATATTGGAAGCTCTAGGCCAAATTATAAGGCATTTTTGGCTAAAATTTTAAGGTAAAAAAGTTAACTCAATTCTAAACAAGTTTGTAGAAGGAAGGTTCTTCAAAAGAGATCTAGATTTTGAGTTATAAATTTTTGAAGTTGTAATAGAGAATCTGTGCATAAGCAGACAGCTGCTTGGGAAGAACAAGCAAACAACTAATTTTGTGCTGAGGATCTCGCTAATGAAGGAAATCTCGCTAATTTTGTGATGAGGATCTCGCTCTAGAAGGAAATCTCACTAGAAATTGGGATGAATCTCGCTGAAAATGTGAGTATCGCTAGGATGAAGGATCTTGTTCATGAGGAGGATCTCGCTCATGAGGATCTCGCTCATAAGGATCTCGCTCATGAAAAGAATGCACTCATGATGAGTATCTCCTAGTAAAGTTGTCTTTGATGATGGAAGTTCCATCAGTAAATGAACTATTTGAGGTATTTTGCTAAGAATTCTAAGTAGTTAACCGAGAATTATGTCCTTTCAGGCCAAGAAGAGCTAGGAGAGACGTATAACCCGTTAAGAGGCCAACGAGCTGTGAGTGACAATGTGATGATTTAATGTTGTAATGATTTAGAAACTATGATTTCTTTGAAGTTATTTCTCATGCTAAGTGTTTTAAATGAGGTGCCAAGCAACATATGTTTGAAGTTATTTCTCATGCTAAGTAAAGCATGTTTTCCATGAAAATTGACACGATTTAAATATGTTATCTTGTCCAAATACTTTCAGCATATTTTAGTAACTCCGTTTTCATGATAAACTAGTATGATGATTTGAGCACTAAGCCTTAGTGTTCAATTAAATGTTTGTGACTAGTTATATGACGGATACTGAAAGACAATGAGAAAGTATCATAGCTAAGTATCTAAGGTACGACGGTACTGATGTACTATGCTTTAAATACCTAAGGTTGTCAAAGTATATACGTTGGTATTCATAAACATAATGAAAAGGGATACTAAAGGTAGGGAAGATATTCTAAAGAGTTTCTATGCTATATTTGAAAACTATTCTTTTAATGCTCTTCGAGAACTTGATAGCTTAAGTGAGCCAGATACTAAAGGTAAGGAAGGTATTTGAATAAATGTACCTAAGGTGTTGACGGTACATAGAAAACACCACGTGCACATTAGTAATATGACGTCGAGGGATTGAGCAAAAGGGTTCTCCCTGACTAAGGTTGATGTTGAGGGATTGAGCGAAAGGGTTCTCCCCGACTAAGGTTAACGTTGAGGGATTGAGCAAAATGGTTCTCCCCGACTAAGGTTGACGTTAAGGGTTAGATCTAGTAGTTCACTCTCAACTAAGGATAAAGGGAGGTCGAAGTATGGATCTCCTAGGCCATATACCAGCAAGGGAAGCCGAAGTATGGGTCTCCTAGGCTATGTACCAGCAAAGGGAGGCCGAAGTATGGGTCTCTTGGCCGGTAACAGACGTTGGGAGTTAGAGCGATGTATGCTCATTCTCAACTAAGGAATAATGATGTTTAATGGTGGTTTTAAAGGTTTTGTGTACACGTTTGCTTGGTATATTTTAGTTCCAGTATTATGTTTTCGAGCTTTCAGTTTAAGCATGAGATTTATGTTTTTATTAAGTCACTCACCGGGCTTCTAGCTCACGTTTTCAAATGTTTTCCTTTTCAGTTAGCGGTCAGATTCCTCAAGGTTGATCCTGCTGCTGCTTGCCACTGAAAAGCCCGGCTTGTTTAGAAGAACTTAGGTTGATGGCTTGTTTATGTACACATGTTTTGAGAGGGACTAGGGCTTTGTTAGGAATGTTTTGGGCCATTTGTGAATATTTTTCCGTAGATGTTATGTCATGGTTGTATGCATGTGTTTATGTATCTTTGTAGAACCTTAAGGGAGGCTTGCTGTATGCGTATACTACTAATGTGTTAAAAAGGTTGGTATTTAGATTAGAAGGCTTTGGTGGTGGCAACTGACATTAGGGTTAGTAACTACCAAGGTCATATCCTCATCTAGATTAAAAGGGTAATCTGGGAGGGGGTGTGACAATGATCCGTGGTTATTTCATGTAACTTAAGCATGTATGTGAGACATACAAGTGGATCATGCCTTAAGTAATAACCTAAATGGTCTTTAGTATAAGGATAAAGGAGGGATACCTTATCCTAGTGACACTACAGATACGACCCACTTTGTAGATTTTTACAAGTGTTGTAAAGTGCTATAAATTGTCTGATCCTGACCATTTATGTGGAGTCATGCGAGCGAGGTGTCCTATACAAAGAGTTTGTATAAGACCGAACCATGAGATGATTAGTCTCTTTATATAATGTCGTTGATAATTGAGACTTACATTTTACTAAAATGACCATAGGTGACATGACCTTAATCCTGAGTGAGCTGGGACTCCTACCACGGATCCGTCTGATTGGGGAGCTGGAAACTCAGCTACACAAGACAAAATTCACTCCTTTCCCGAAGTAAGGGTAAGTAGATAAATTGCTCTCTTAAGGGCTGATTTTGGGTCTTGAACATAATGGACACACCCTCTCTTTGGAGGAGAGGACTCAGTCATAGTAGGACTATGACTTATTGTTCATTAAAGGAATCAGTGGTACTTAAAGAGTTAGATGTAACTACAGGGACAAAACGGTAGATTGGCCTAACTGTACTTACGAGCGATTTGTGAAGGGTTATCGCACTGTTGATTGGTTGTATGGACACAGAAATATATCTGTAGTGCAAAGAGTGCAGTTGTCGGTCTTTAGTGGAGTGACCAACAGTTAACAGACAGTGGATCTCGTGACTAAAGAGTTTAGTCAGTTATTCACGTACCGTTTGAGCTTCAAGCTACAGGTCCATGAGGTCCCCTTAGTAGCTCAATGGGTTCAAGTTGAGAATAAGATTTTGGGTTAGTTTGAAGGGTTCAATTTAACAAAAGGAAATTCAATTATATGTGATATAATTGGTGTACCATAAAATATGATTTATATTAAATACCATAAAATAGAAAAATAATTATAGTTTTTATGTTTCATATGATGAAATATTAAAACTATAGGTTATAAATATAATATGATAAGTTGGTTATCATACTTATTTATAATATATTAATTATATGATAATTAATTCTTTTTCTCTAATAACCGATTGGAGCGGGAGGTTATTGGAAGTTTTATGGTAACCGTGAGATAAAAAGGAAAATTGTTTTCCAAAAAATTAGTAGTTGATTTCATTTGGTAAAATCTCACGGAAAAAGGCTATCAAGTAAAAAAATTTTTACTAAGCAATAGTCGTTGAGAGCATACACAATCGTTAAGAGTTGACTATACGATAGTTACTCGTTGATCATTGCTACACGATCAAGTAGCAAAGTTTATGCGATAGGCTTCATCTTCTAAACGATCGAGTACATCGTCTATGCGATAGACAATGTTCATATCTCCCACTTACTCAATCGTATACCCCCTGTCTTCCTCAATCCAAGATCATACAGAGCCCACAACTCTTGGATTCTCACACTAAGAATACCAAGGTAACACTTGTGGTGGTGTTCTATATATGTTTGTGAATTGAGTTGGACTCGATTGGGTTCGAGGAGCATCAAGTTGTTCGTGTTGTTGGTTGGTCTGTTCATTGCGTACAAGTGCTGCTTTGGATGCATTAGAGACTGGTCAAGGGATACTTGAAGAATAGTTCTTCAAAGGTACGCATACTCTATCCCTTATATTCTCTTATAGCATGCTGTAATTTCTGTTTATACATAATTTATTTGTTTCCGATTAGACTGTGATTATTGTGTTCATTTTGAATGGGATCTGGAATGATCCACTTCCGCTGCTCATGGAGATCTCTATTTTAGATTTCCTTCATAGAGGACCTTAGAAATAGCTTAACTTTGAATTTGGAGCTTCAAATTAACCCACAAATCCACAAATTTGTTAAAAACCGAGAGCTTTTGTTTCTGCCACTATTTTTCTTCGTTTTCCTTTCTTTTTGGGCCAAATTTCTTCAATAAAAACACCCGTCAACCTTCCTCTCATATCCCTCGATATTTTGGCTCTGTTTTGCCCAATTTTCCTCCATCAGAAACTCTTAATTATATTATTTTCTTCATCTCCCTTTTAAAGCTAGTGCAACTTAAAACTTAAATTTTAGCCTCAATCTTCGATTTCCAGCATCAATTTAAATTGAGGTTTAACACGTGCCCATATTACCAATCCTTCATCTCAAAGCCATCCAATGAAATAATTTTGAAGAAAATTGTTCAATTTAATCCAAAAAAATTTTCAATTTATCCTTTTCCTTCTAACTTTCGTGTCTTCCCAAATTGTTCAATTTTCTTAGAGTGTAGGCATCATTCAATAGATAAAGCCTTGCTTTAGTTTGATGAGAGCATGATTTAGTAATTATAGTGTAATCTGGTTAAGGCTCCAAATTTGTAAACCTGTTGTAATTCATTTATCCTTTAATACTTGTCTATAAGTTAAATTTTGTAGTTTAGTGTGGGATTGTTAACATGGTTTGAACATGAATTATCCTTAATGGCTTGCAAATAATGTTTGAAAAAGATATTCTTGGCAAGCATCTAAGTTTTAGCTTCAAGGCTTACATTTTTGTTGAACTAAGAGGCTTATGTCGTTGTGAAAATGCATCGAGACTTAAATTCTCTCTGTCTTGTATAATGATTAGAAAATTAAGAGTGATTTGCCTAATCCTTCACAAATATTAAGGTTTGAGTTGTGACAATTTGAACCAAGACTACTTTTACTGCTGCGACTTTAGAAACACCGAAGTCAAATATTTGTAGTATAAATCAATTTTGTTAATGATAATAGTTGTGATGATGATAAAGATGTCATTCTTAAAATTTTATATTAAGTGAAAATTTTGGTGGTAAATTTTTTTTTCGTATACTTCATACGACTATTGTGTTTAGCAATACTTGGATATAAATTGTTATGACATTATTTTTTTTTATTATTATTAAAAGGATACAAAACTTTTCATTCAAAGGATGAAAAGAGACCAACAGCAAGGATATAAGGAAATATAAAACGAAGAAGGAAAAAACAAGACAAAAATAAAAGGGTAATAAGGACAACTAAAGAGAAAAAAAAAATGATCAAAGAAAGCATTCTAGCCACTTTATATAATCTGAATTGTGATGTAACAACCCGACTCCCTAGAGCTTATACTAGGTCGTTACTACATGCATGCATACATTTTAAATCGACACATTTTCATTATTTGGTAAAAGCCAACTAAATACTATGAAATAAATAACTTTCTTAAAAGTAAATGACTGAAATTCATTTAATAGGGTACCCTTAAAACAATAAAACAAAAATAGAAAATTCTCATGTAAAGTTTAAAAGTACAAATACCAAAATTTCAAGTTCAAACATCAAGTCTAGTAATTTGAAACATAAAATCCTAAAAACATGAGGGAAAGCATATGACTGGTCCAGTGGCTCGATCACGGATCCCCCTTGTCATTCGTCGGCCTGTTCTTACCCTTAACTGAAAAATAACATGAAAAAGAATTAGTATAAAATACTCAGTAAGTAACCCACTACGAGGTCAGACTAAGCATCTATGTCCTCTAGATGCCACTCTCAAGTAGGACGTGCATGATCCTCTACTTTCCATGGGATGGTTAACTAGTGGTTAGTTGAACCCACTCGACCGTAGATTAGGTGTATTCACAAACCTCTAGGGAATCCTAAAGGAAAAAAATACCTCTGGTGAAGTCCCTAAGGAGATCACCACCTTTGGTGAATCCCGAATGAAACACAAACCTTTAGAGGAAACACAAACCTCTGGTAAAATCTCGAAGGAGATCACCACCTCAAGTGGGTATCTAATTACGGGTAGGGGTAACTACCACTATCATAAACATAACATGCATCATAAAACATAGTCCCACAACATGCAAATACATATCATCATGCTTAATGTTCATCTAGCAAATCATAATAACAAATTAACTTAGTTAATGTCGACACTCATAACATGCTTCAAAATATAATCAATGTCAACTTATTTATCCTCATGCATCTCGATGTAAACAGTCTTAGAATCCTCAAAACTAATCTTAAATTTATTGCCTAGCACATAAGCAGTTCTAGTAATAGGATTACTTACCTTATATTTATGCCCAAACAAATTAGCAATCTAATCTATCCTTTAACTTGAGTGAAATTATTGAATTAAATCCTATACCAATAATCAAAATTAATTCCAACATTTAGGACCAAATTCCAAATACGAAAATACCCCAAACGCCACAAAACAACTTACCCAAAATATGCTTTGATCCAAAAATTGGTTCCAAGCTTAGCACGGAGATACCAATCTATTCATAACCCATAATTAGGAATTTAAAATCAATTTTCCAGTATCTTAACCCATTCCAAAAAGATCCAAATTCACTTTACTCATATATCACGTGCCAAAGTTCCCAAAAATCTCTTCTCAAAAAAGAAGGAAGCGAACATCATCATCATTCCTTATGTATTGTGGAGGGGTTTCATATTCAAACTTATATTTAACTCTCATTTTAAGATCAAACTCTGAAGAACTGACATTTGTAACTCTGTAAATGTGAGATTTAAGTTCTTCATACTTCAATGTAACAGGCACAATGATTCTTGTCAACTCTCCCCCAATATACGAACTTTCATTCTCATCCCAATCACCTCCATATTGAATAAGTAGATACTTTTCAATCATCCTACAAAGCAAGAGAATATTTGTCATTAAGTTGTACAAGCAATTGAAGTGTACTCTCGCTCTCTCTTAATCTTGCTATCTCTCTTAATCTTGCTCTCTCTCTTAATCTCACTCTCTCTTAATCTCACTCTCTCTCCCAATACAAAATTTCGTAATGCTACCTTTCCAGAAATAATACTACAAAAATAATGAAATAGACTCAAAATAATGAAATACCGTTCTGAAAAAGCTTTTTCTTGGAAATCCTTGTTCAAAGAATCTCCGTTCAACAAAACACCGTCGAAAACCAGAGGAGTAATCACCGTTGAAATGGAATTTAGAGTTTAAAGAGATCAACGTTGTATTGTGTTTAGGTATTATTGATCCGAGGCTTTAGTCGTGAAAATTGACAAATCATTCGTACACTGACGATCAATCACATCAAACTAGGGAATTTCAAGCGAGAGCGAGAGTGTTTAACTAATGTCTTGATTCACACATGCATTGAGTGAATGTTTTTTTGCATGTTTTACGTACAAGTTATACTATTATTTTAGTTTGACTTGGATAAAAAATATAGTTAACTTACTTAAATCAATCTTGATTGAATGTCGATATAGAAGATACATGCATTAATCCAATAAAAAAAAGAAAAGTAAAATTAAGACATCATAATTCATGAATTTGAAAGGATGCATAAATGGAGAAATGCAGAACACTAGATGTTTATGTTGAAACAAAAGAGTACGTAACAAGAGAAACAAACATAAACATTAAGTTGAGCAAGCACTACATATTAATATTCATACCAAAAAAATAATAATAATAATAATAATAAAACATTTAGAAAATGTTCCACTTCTCCCGACAGATATTGCAAATGATTGAGACGTATGTGCTTGGAGGTACTTCAAGGTTCGTAACTACAAACAAATAATTATCATAATAAATAAATCAATAAATCAATAAAAAAAAATAACAAAATAGCAAAACAAAACCATAACTCAACTCCATAGTAAAGGTTTGATTCCCCGATTCCCACGTTTTTAATTCATGAAAATAACAATTTTGAATTTCATGAAATAACTTATTACCGTGTATGTAGCTATCAATCTTCTCCTCAATATCACTATAGTTGAGAAAGTTACCGAGCTGCACCAAATAATAAATCTACTTAAAATCCAACCATGTTTGGGATAAGAAAGATAAAAATCATAGCAAGAAAATTTAGACAAAAACAAGCCTTTTTTTTTTGTTTTTTAAGCTATATCGATAAATGTAGATACCACAAACACTAAATTTTGATTCCCATGAACTCGAGTTTGCATAAAATCATGAATGCGAATTTGTTGTGTATTAATATTTGTTCTCGCGGTGCCAAGCAAACAACCTGAGATGATGAAAAGGAGTTAATTTTTAAGTTTTAATTAATTACATAAATAGATATATTATTATAATTAAAATTGAATTGTTGATGATATATATATGTATATAAATAAATATACCTATTATTGTAGTATTTTCAGGAAAATCATCAAACACAGACTGTAAATTTGATCCATGCCAAACGATTGCATCTCGTGCCCCTTGTTCAACCCTACCTTCATCATGTAGTTCACCTGCATTTTAATTTTTATATTTTGCAACACAAATTACAACATACCAATACAAGGAAAAATCTACTTCAACACCGATTTATGTGGTTAAGCTTATATCATTCACATTTTTTATAATAATTTGCATCTTTCTTGAGTACAATGGATGAATTCTTAGTCAAATTACAAAAACAAAAAATAACTTTTTGAAAGCTACGCTTTTTTAGTTCTCAAAATTTGGCTTTGTTTTTTAAAACCATTGGTGAAAAGTAGATAACGAAAGAAAAAGTAGTTTGGAGGTAGAAGTAGTGTTCATAGGCTTCATTTCCAAAAACAGTTATAAACAAAATAGTTATCAAACGTGGTCTTTGTAAATAGAAAAGATATATATTTTTAAGCCGTTGAAAAGTCAAATAATTAACCCACGGGATGTCCAAATGAATCACTTCCCTATATATGTATGTATGGTTTTTTCGATGAAAGCCAAATGATAATGGCACCAACTACTACTTCATGGCCAATTAATAAGGGCTCAGAAATTTGCTTATATGGGGAAGGAGTGTGAAGAGAAATTAAAGAGTGGACAGAGAGACAATTAGGGAAATAAGATATTTGAGATTGAAAGCAATGTCTCTTATATTAAATTAGATATTGATTTTTTAAAAGGAATAATAATTGTCAAAATCTTTCCACTGTGAAATTAAAGTAATATATACTGATCTTTGATAATGATGTAAATGATTGACTTTTTCTCTCTTGGTCATCCTTCAAAACTTGATTAGATTTTATATATTGATTTGTGAGTACGGTTTCCTTGTATCAATCTATAAATATAAAATCCAAATATTATAATAAATTCTATTTTTCTCTATGCTATTTGAAATATCGAAGTAACGATAGCATACCAAATCTGAGATGACAATGCTTCTTTTGGTCACAATATCCCTCATATACCCCATGACATAGTATCCACATTTAGTGCTCCCAACTTGTAGAGGACACTACAGAGAAAAAACCAATAAATAAGAATGAAGTAATCCTTACACACTAGATGTCTACTCAATATGATGAATAAGTAGTCAATGTTAATTTATACTTGCCTTTACTGTTCTCCATAAGGTTTACTTCCGGCTTTTTTTAATATGCTTTTGAGATTGAAACATCGCAATTGCCCTATTTGTCAAGAAATAACTACAAATTATTCTAAAATAAAGTACACTTTAAAACAAATACTACAAATGAAAAGGGTTAACTTACGTGTCAGTTATATATATCGTATATCTATCCATTATGTTGTCCTTATTGAGTCTAGGTAGTACACAGTATCATCGTATGCATTTATAGCAAGTAGTGCCCAATGACCACTAGTTAATAAAATATAATTAGTATTTTTATTGCTAATGAAAATTGATAAAAATAAAACGTCTTTTAACTCACCCAACATTACAAGGTGTTGGGTTTTATGTCCTAAAACTCCCAGTTTGTAAAAATTAAATGTAAACCTCGAACTCTAGGTTTCCTAGATAAGCGTGTTTAGCTAAAGGAATGTCATATTATATATTTATTAAGTAGCAATTCATGTTTGTCTATAGGAGTTATGATGGAAGGGAAGAAAAAACATACTAAATGAGGGGTGACGTGGTGGTTAATCCTAGAACTCTGGAGGCGGCAGGAAGCTTTTGGAGGAAGAACTTCAAAAGCATGGTTTCGGCAATTGACATGAGCAAATTTAGTAAAATCAGTGTCATTCGAAAACTGAGAGAAGCTAGTTTGCGAGGTTGTCTTTCCGGAGGAAGATTGCACAAGGAAAAGAACAAGAAGTGAGGAAAGAACAGAGAAGGCTAAATCTTGGGTTAATCAGGGCCCGAGGTGAAGATCGGAAGTTCCAGGCCAAACTAGAAGGAATTCTTGGCTGAAATTTTAAGGTAAGAAAGTTACTCAATTCTAAACAAGTTTGTAGAAGGAAGTTTCTTGGAAAGAGCTCTAGATTTCGAGTTATGAATTTTTAAAGTTGTAACAGGGAATCGGTGCATAAGCAGACAGCTGCTTGGATTGAACGAGCAACCAGTTTACCATGGGAGTTATAGCGAGATGTGGGGATGAGGATCTCGCCTATAGAGGAAATCTCACTGATCTCGCTCTAGAGAATCTCGCTAATCTTGCTCTAGAAGGAAATCTCGCTAGGAATTGGGTTGAGTATCGCTGGTAAGGTCAGTATCGCTAGGATGAAAAATTTCCAGGAAAAGCTTGATCTCACTGGTATCGCCCTAGAGGATCTCGTTGGCATCGCTCTAGAGGATCTCACTAGCATCGCTCTAGAGGATCTCGCTAGCATCGCTCGGGGGGATCTCGCTGACCTCGCTCAGGGGGATCTCGCCAGTAAAGCTGTCTGTGTTGATGAAAGTTCCTTTAATAAATGCATTAATTGAGGTATTTTACTAAGAATTCTAAGTAGTTTAACCGAGAATTATGTCCTTTCAGGCCAAGAAGAGCTAGAAGAGGCGTATAAACCATTAAGAGCTTGACGAGTGGTGAGTGACTAAGTGAATTAGTGTCTCCAGTACCTATGCATATAAGATCAAGTAAGTTACAGTAACATTAGTGATGAATTTATACTTCCTCAAGCAACAAATAGATGGAGAATAACTTAATGCATGTTCCCCAGCTTGTATATGTGTAGCACAGGCCAAGGTATGTCATGTAGTCATTTCAACAGTTAAGTTCTAGTGTTAAAATATGCTTCCTAGAGGAAGGCTATGAGAGAATGAGTTCTTGTATAGATGGTAGGCAACAAAACTTAACTTAATGATACAAAATACCCCGGTACCGAAGAACATTTGAAAAGGTACCTACCAACTTGATACCGAAGGACATTTGAGAAGGTATCTGAGCAGAAGTGTGAAACCCGGATTTCTATTTTCCTTACTTAAGCAAGTGATAAAAGGAATTAACTAAGTGAAAGTTAAATCCTAAGTTAAGGGGAAGGAAATTTCTAAGTGTTAAGTAGATTTTCCTTGAATAATTTAAGTTGAGCTTTAATTGGTAAAATTGTAATGAAATTTATATAATAAATAGGTTGTTGAAAACAGTTAGTGTGATTGGTGAAAGAAGGAATGGAGATTTGAAAAGAGAAAATAATATTGGAAAAGTTGGGGAAAAATATTAAGTGGGAATAAATATAGAAATTAAGTACGTGGAATTAATGTGGAATAATATGAAGATTGAGTTTGGAAAATTCGGGGAAGAATACGGCTAAGTATGAAAAATTAGGTGAAGTATGAAGTAAGGAATTAAGGAAAAATATAAAAAATATTATTTTGGAATTATCCTAGAAGATCCGTGTAAAAGTATCACAAAGTGGTGAGCAAACGTGTACGGAGAACAATGTTCGCAGTAGCTAAGAGCGAGATCGTTGAGAGTGGGATCAGCGAGATCGTTGAGAGCGAGATCATTGAGATCGAGACCAGCGAGATTGGAGAGGAAATGGGAGAGAGTGAGATTGGATAGAAGATGGGAGAGAGTGAGACCAGCGAGAAAGCTGAAGAGAGCGAGAGTGGAGAGAGCGAGACCAGCGAGAAAGCTGAAAAGAGCGAGAGTGGAGAGAAAAGTAAAGCTGGAGAGAGCGAGAGGGGGAGCGAGATTGGAGAGACCTGACCAACGAGATTGCTGGAGAGAGCGAGAGTGAAGAGAGCGAGACCAGCGAGAAAATGGGAGAGAGCGACACTGCCGAGAGTGGAGTGAGCGACACTGCTGAGAGCGGAAAGAGCGAGAGCGCCTATGTGTTAGCCTTGGTTTGTTCGATTCGAACGTCACGCCCACGCCTCGCCTATGCATTGAACGGCCGAGAAAGCTTCTGGGAAATGTATTTGGACGCGTTGGGGTGGATTATGCATGTAAAAACCCTAATTTGAATACAAACAAAGCTTGAAGGCGTAAGGACAAATGTCAATTAAAATCTAGGTGTCCGATTAAGAGAAATTCTTAAACCCTAAGAAATTGTGTTGGATGCGTTTGGGAAGAACACATTGAATCAAGGTGAAGTCAGCTTACATTGATAGAGGGAGGATTAAACATTTGGCCATGCAGCCAAATAGGTGCTCTCAATCCCACGAGCAATTTGAACGCCTATAAATAGGGAGTTGGGATTTCATTTTCAAATCACACAAAAATCATAAATTTCGTAGAGAAAGTAGAGGGCAGTATGGGTTCAGAGGAATTTGTCAACTTTGGACGAGGAGATCTTCCAATATACTCGTGCGTTTGGAGTGATTCCAAAGCAATCTGAAAGCTCTAGAAGTCTAGTTTTCAGAGTAGTGCTACCGGAGGAAAAGACGCAAAGGAACTGGGCTGGAGGTTGAGAAGAATGTAGAAGGGTCAGACTGTCAGATCAATCTAGGCCAGTCTTGAAGATTTTGAGATTCCGGCAAAACCACGAGAAATTCTGAGCTGAACGTTTAGGGTAAGATTCCTAAGACATTTTAGAATAAGTTTGTAGAAGGAAGTATTTCCAAATAAGGTTTGGAACTATAAGTAATCTAAATTGTAAATTGAATCTGGATTCTAGGGGTGAAAAGGGACCCGAGGAGCTACTATAGTGAAAAGTTCCTAAGAGTTCGAGGTGAGTGGCTAAAATGTTTTCGAACTAAAACGTTTTAAAACTATTTTGATTGCAAACGTTTTATAGAAAGCATGTTTGCGAAAATAATTCTCATGCCTACTAGTTTTATCAAGTGGTTCCAAGCAAGTTTGAATTGTGATTTGAACGCATGCATATTGTTGAAAAACTATTTACATATGTATATGTATTGATTTTATCCAACATGCGTTACCATCTTTAAAGCCATGTTGTATATGTGTTATACTGTACATGCTTTAAAGAGAAAATTTGTTTATAAATAGTTTTGGTAAAATGTGATGTCGAAGTAGAAGGAGAAGGCATCCACCCAACTAGATACTGAAGTACAAGGAGAAGGTATCTATTGGTACTGAAGTACATTTGAGAAGGTACCAAGCCAACGGGATACTAAAGTACGTTGGAGAAGGTATCCTAGTAGCTCGATACTGAAGTACAAGGAGAAGGTATCTGAGCAGTAGTACCTAATGTGTGAAGGTACTTAGTGTGGCCACAGGTGAATAAAGTCAGAGATTGAGCAAAAGGGTTCTCTCTAGACTAGTAGTTGGTGTTGGGATTATTTTACTAGATATACAGTACTTTGACTTGAGAAATGATTTTACTGTTTTATGTTTAAAACAGTTTTATATATATTATGCTTGGAAAATATTTATTCTGCAAAAGTTTATATTTCAGATAAAACTATTTTCTGAAATTATGCATGAGAATTTACTATATTTTCTCGGTCACTCACTGGGCATAAGCTCACCCCGTTTTCAAATGTTTTTGTTCCCCCCCCCCCCCTCCCCCCCCAGGAAGCGGTCAAATTCTCTGAAGACAGCTTAATATCTGCTCTACCACTAAAGGACCAAAAGACTTGTAACCGTTGCTAGGTGGTTACTGTTAATGTTGTACACATGTTACTATTGTTCATATAAGGACTAGGGTTTGCGGGTTTTGGGACTTGTAAATCTAATGTTGTAAATACTCTAAACATATTAAGTTTCTAAGTTAATAAATTATGGGCCTACAGCCATCCCGTTGCATATAATTTGTATTTGGTATCAGAGTTATTCCACAAGAGTTTTTAGGCAGTAAGTGTCAGCCTAAGGGTTGATAACTGCTACAGTCACACCCTTCTCTAGGCTAAGAGGGTGATCTGGGGTGGGGGTGTGACAGTTTGGTATCAGAGCATAAGTTTTTGGGACAATTGAGGAATTAGTTGATACCAGCTTGGTATTAAAGGATGGGTTATACGTAAGTTTGGGAAAGATTTAAGCTAGCTTAGTACTAAAACATAAGACTTTGGGTGAAAGAAAGAGTTCATGCATTAGATTAAGTCCCATAGATAAGTTCCGAACATGTGTACCTAATAATTAGGCAAAGATGCTGAGGAAAAGAGGTAGACCGAGCAAGCAGACTGAGAAGAGGAATATTGACCCTACCAATGGAGGTTCTGAGGTCTTATCAGACCCATATTCGAAGGGGAAAAAAGTTAGAGACTCAGTAGAGCAGGAGGTAACTTCTGAAAACGAGTCTAGTACATCAAAGATAGGTGTAGATCCTGAGATGGAGGATCGAGTGTTCGATAGAATCACTCAAAGACTAGCGGCGAGTGTAGGATCGATTCAAAATGATCCAGAAAAGAAATTCGACGTCGAGAAGCTGAAAGCTTTATGAGCCACGACGTTCGATGGAGCCACAGATCCATTAGATGCTGAAATCTGGTTGGATTTGATTGAAAAGTGTTTTAAAATTATGAGATGCCCTGAGGACCGTAAGGTCGAGTTAGTGGTATTCTTGCTGCAAAAAGGGGTTGAGAAATGGTGGAAAGTGATAGAGGCTAGAAGGAGTAGTTCAGAAACTATGACTTGGTCTGAGTTTAGACAAGTATTTGAGGATAAATACTACCCTAGTTCTTTTAGAGATGCGAAGAGGGAGGAATTCCTTAGGCTAACTCAAGAAGTAATGACGGTTGCTGAGTATGAGCAAAAATTTACTGAGTTATCTCAGTATGCCCTCCCGATCATCGTGGAAGAGAAGAAGAGGTGTAGGAGATTTGAGAGTGGCCTAAGAAGAAAATACGTACACCTGTTACCTCTACATCTAATTGGGTGAATTTCATTCAGTTAGTTGAGACCGCTATCCGAGTAGAGCAGAGTGTAGCGAAGGAGGATGAACTTCAACCAGGAGAAGGACAGTTTAGAGTGCCTGGAGAAACAAGAAGTAAAAAATTTAGATCCTCGTTCTCTGGACAGTCGAGGATAAGGAGTTTTGGGGGCATGAGCCAACAAAGTTTGAGTCGAAAGAAGTCCAGACCTGTAGCTAAACAAAGTGATAGATCAGCATCAAGTCGTGCTAGTGAGTCGGTGGCTAGTACGGGGAGGATACCACTTTGTGTAAACTATGGTAGGCCTTAAACAGGGGTATGCTATGGTAATAGGAATGTTTGTTTCAAGTGCAGACAAGCTGGGCATTTCAAAAGAGATTGTCCTCAGCTAAGTCGTGGAACACAAAATGAACAAAGACAAGTAACACAGACGAGAAACCAACCTAGAACAATCAGAACTAGAGGTGAAGGATCAGGTATAGCTAAGCAGAAAGGGGTAGCTGGATGACCCCAACAGCAACCGCAGCAGCAGCAGGGTAGAATGTACACTATGACACACCAGGAAGCGGACGAAGCTCCAGATGTCGTAACTAGTACGATAACTTTATGTAATCAATCCGCTTATGCATTATTTGATCCTAGTGCTACATACTCATTCATATCTAGTATGTGTGCATTACATATAGATAAAATACCTGAATGTATGGATGAGGAATTATTTATCTCTACGCCTATAGGAGATACTCTAGTGGTACATGAGTATTATAGGAATTGTGAACTAATTCTTGGAGACCAAAGTTTTTGGGTCGACTTAATTCCATTAGAATTATTAGAGTTTGATGTTATCTTAGGTATGGATTTCCTAAGTAAACACTATTCCACTATGGATTGCTTTAGAAGAGAAATAGTGTTTAGAAAACCTGGGGAAAAAGAAATATCTTTGGTAGGAAGTAAAAGAATACTCCCAGGAAGTTTAATATCAGCGGTAAAAGCTAGAAAACTGTTGAGTAAAGGATGTGAAGCTTATTAGCATCTGTAGTAGTTTCCCAAGATAAGAAACTAAAACCTGAGGATGTACCTGTGGTACAAGAATTCTTAGATGTGTTCTCTGAAGTATTACTAGGCTTACCGCCTGATAAGGAAGTGGAAATTACTATTGAGTTAATTCCTGGTACTGTACCTATATCCCAAGCACCATATAGGATGGCCCCAACGGAGTTGAAAGAGTTAAAAGTTCAATTACAGGAACTTGTGGATAAGGGGTACATTCGACCCAGTGTATCACTTTGGGGAGCACCAGTCTTGTTTGTTAAGAAGAAAGACGGTACTCTTAGATTATGCATAGACTATAAACAGTTGAATAAGGTGACCATTAAGAATAAGTACCCATTGCCTCGTATAGATGATCTCTTCGATCAGTTAAAGGGAGCAACGGTATTCTCTAAGACAGATTTGAGGTCAAGCTATCACCAGTTGAAGGTGAAAGACACAGATGTTCCTAAAACTGCATTTAGAACTAGATATGGACATTTTGAGTTCTTAGTAATGCCGGTTGGATTAACAAATGCTCCTGCAGTATTTATGGACTTGATGAATAGGATATTCCATTCTTATCTGGATCAGTTTGTGATAGTATTCATAGATGACATACTAGTGTATTCCAGTAGTGTGGAAAAACACAAAAAACATCTAAGGATGGTATTACAAACTTTAAGAGAAAAGAAGTTATATGCCAAATTTAGTAAGTGTGATTTTTGGTTAAATCAAGTCATATTTCTTGGGCATATAGTTTCAGCTGATGGAGTTAGTGTTGATTCCCAAAAGATAGAAGCAATAGTTAATTGGGAACGACCCCGAATGTAACCGAAGTACGTAGTTTTCTGGGTTTAGCAGGTTATTATAGGAGATTCGTGGAGGGTTTTTCTAAGATAGCCCTTTCATTGACAAACCTGACCAGAAAAGATGCGAAGTTTGAATGGTCGCCAAAATACGAGCATAGTTTCCAAGTGCTGAAACAAAGGTTAATATCAGCATCAGTATTAACTCTACCTACACCAGGTAAATAGTTTGAAGTTTATTGTGATGCATCCCGACAAGGATTAGGACGTGTGCTGATGCAGGAGGGAAAAGTAGTAGCCTATGCTTCACGACAGTTAAAGAAGCATGAATGTAATTACCTTACACACGACTTAGAATTAGCAGCAGTTGTGTTAGCTCTAAAATTGTGGAGACATTACCTGTTTGGTGAGCGATGTCATATATTTACAGATCATAAGAGTCTAAAGCATATCTTTGATCAAAAGGAACTAAACTTAAGACAGGGAAGATGGCTTGAATTGATTAAAGATTATGACTGTACAATTTACTATCACCCAGGTAAAGCAAATTGGTAGCTGATGCCTTAAGTCAAAAAACTAGATCAGCTAGAGCTAGTATCAATTCAGTGTAGGGTACACTGATTTATGAGTTGTATAATGCTAGGGCAGCATTATCAGTAGGTCGAAAAGGAGAATTACTAGCCTTATTTCAAGTACGTGCTACGCTCGAAGAAGATATTCTACATGAACAATTAAAGGATTCTGATCTTCAGAAGTTAGCTAAAGAAGTGGATAAAGGATTAAGGACAGATTACCAATTAGGAGCTTTAATTGGTAAAATTGTAATGAAATTTGTATAATAAATAGGTTGTTGAAAACAGTTAGTGTGATTGGTGAAAGAAGAAATGGAGATTTGAAAGGAGAAAATAATATTGGAAAAGTTGGGGAAAATATTAAGCGGGAATAAATATAGAAATTATGTGGAATTAATGTGGAATAATATGAATATTGAGTTTGGAAAATTCGGGAAGAATACGGCTAAGTATGAAAAATTAGGTGAAGTACGGAGTAAGGAATTAAGGAAAAATATAGAAAATATTATTTTGGAATTATCCTAGAAGATTCGTGTAAAAGTATCACAAAGTGGTGAGCAAACGTGTACGGAGAACAATGTTCGCAGTAGCTAAGAGCGAGATCGTTGAGAGTGGGATCAGCGAGATCGTTGAGAGCGAGATCATTGAGATCGAGACCAGCGAGATTGGAGAGGAAATGGGAGAGAGCGAGATTGGATAGAAGATGGGAGAGAGCAAGACCAGCGAGAAAGCTGGAGAGAGAGAGAGTGGAGAGAGCGAGACCAGCGAGAAAGCTGAAGAGAGCGAGAGTGGAGAGAAAAGTTAAAGCTGGAGAGAGCGAGATTGGAGAGAGCTGACCAGCGAGATTGCTGGAGAGAGCGAGAGTGAAGAAAGCAAGACCAGCAAGAAAATGGGAGAGAGCGATACTGTCGAGAGTAGAGTGAGCGACACTACCGAGAGCGGAAAGAGCGAGAGCACCTATGTGTTAGCCTTGCTTTGTCCGATTCGTACGTCACGCCCACGCCTCGCCTATGCATTGAATGGCCGAGCAAGCTTCTGGGCAATGTATTTGGACGCGTTGGGGTGGATTATGCATGTAAAAACCCTAATTTGAATACAAACAAAGCTTGAAGACATAAGGTCAAACGTCAATTAAAATCTAGGTGTCCGATTAAGAGAAATTCTTAAACCCTAAGAAATTGTGTTTGATGCGTTTGGGAAGAACACATTAAATCAAGGTGAAGTCAGCTTACGTTGATAAAGGGAGGATTAAACATTTGGCCATGCATCCAAGTAGGTGCTATCAATCCCACGAGCAATTTGAACGCCTATAAATAGGGAGTTGGGATTTCATTTTCAAATCACACAAAAATCATAAATTTCGTAGAGAAAGTAGAGGGCAGTGAGGGTTCAGAGGAATTTGTCAATTTTGGACGAGGAGATCTTCCAATATACTCGTGCGTTTGGAGTGATTTCAAAGCAATCTGAAAGCTCTAGAAGTCTAGTTTTCAAAGTAGTTCTGTCGGAGGAAAAGACGCAAAGGAACTGGGCTGGAGGTTAAGAAGAATGCAGAAGGGTCAGACTGTCAGATTAGTCTAGGCCAGTCTTGAAGATTTTGAGATTCCGGCAAAACCACGAGAAATTCTGAGCTGAAAGTTTAGGGTAAGATTTCTAAGACATTTTAGAATAAGTTTGTAGAAGGAAGCATTTCCAAATAAGGTTCGGAACTATAAGTAATCTAAACTGAAAATTGAATCTGGATTCTAGGGGTGAAAAAGGGACTCGAGGAGCTACTAGAGTGAAAAATTCCTAAGAGTTCGAGGTGAGTGGCTAAAATGTTTTCGAACTAAAACGTTTTTAAACTGTTTTGATTGCAAACGTTTTACAGAAATCATGTTTGCGAAAATAATTCTCATGCCTACTAGTTTTATAAAGTGGTTCCAAGCAAGTTTGAATTGTGATTTGAATGCATGCATATTGTTGAAAAACTATTTACATATGTATATGTATTGACTTTATCCAACATGCGTTACCATCTTTAAAGCCATGTTGTATATGTGTTATACTGTACATGCTTTAAAGAGAAAAGTTGTTTATAAATAGTTTTGGTAAAATGCGATGCCGAAGTAGAAGGAGAAGGCATCCACCCAACTAGATACTGAAGTACAAGGAGAAGGTATCTATTGGTACTGAAGTACGTTTGAGAAGGTACCAAGCCAACGGGATACTAAAGTACGTTGGAGAAGGTATCCTAGTAGCTCGATACTGATGTACAAGGAGAAAGTATCTAAGCAGTAGTACCTAATGTGTGAAGGTACTTAGTGTGGCCACAGGTGAATAAAGTCAGAGATTGAGCAAAAGGGTTCTCTCTGGACTAGTAGTTGGTGTACCTAATTTTACTAGATATACAGTACTTTGACTTGAGAAATGATTATACTGTTTTATGTTTAAAACATTTTTATATACATTACGCTTGGAAAATATTTATGCTGCAAAAGTTTATATTTCAGATAAAACTATTTTCTGAAATTATGCATGAGAATTTACTATGTTTTCTCGGTCACCCACTGGGCATAAGCTCACCCCGTTTTCAAATGTTTTTGTTTTTCCCCCCCAGATAGCAGTCAAATTCTCTGAAGACAGCTCAGTATCTGCTTTGCCACTTAAGGACCAAAAGACTTATAACCGTTGCTAGGTGGTTACTGTTAATGTTGTACACATGTTACTATTGTTCATATAAGGACTAGGGTTTGTGGGTTTTGGGACTTGTAAATCTAATGTTGTAAATACTCTAAACATATTAAGTTTCTAAGTTAATAAATTGTGGGCCTACAGCCGTCCCGTTGCATATAATTTGTCGTTGGTATCAGAGTTATTCCGCAAGAGTTTTTAGGCAGTAAGTGTTAGCCTAAAGGTTGATAACTGCTGCAGTCACGCCCTTCTCTAGGCTAAGAGGGTGATCTAGGGTGGGGTGTGACAAGAAGTACCTAAGGTATGACGGTACTTAGTATGGCCACGTACACGTAGGCAGTTCTGAATGAGAGGCCAAAATATTGGTCTCTTGGTCGGTAATAAATGTTGGGAGTTAGAGCATTTAGGCTCGTTCTCAACTAGGGAATAATGATGTTTGATGATATCTAAGAATGGTTTAAAGCTACATTTAGAGACAATTGCTTGAAACACTCATTAATATATTTACATGTTTATAGTAATGTAATGCATAATGTTATACTATTTTATAGTCACTCACTAGGCTTTAAGCTTACGGAACCTCTATGTTTTCCTTTCTCAGGTAGCGGTCAGTTTCCTCAAGGTTGATTCCTGCTGCTGCTTGCCACTAAAAGACTCGGCTTATTAAGAAGACTTAGGTTGATGATTTGTTTATGTACACATGTTTTGAGAGGGAATAGGGCTTCTTTAGGAATGTTTGGGCCATCTGTGAATATTTTTCTGTAAATGTAATGTCTTAGCTGTATGCATGTATTTATGTAATGTTTGTAGAACCTTAAGGGAGGTTTGTTGTATGCGTATATTACTAATGTTTTCAGTAGGTTGGTATTTAGATTAGAAGGCTTGGGTGGTGGGTGCTGGCAGTAGGGCTAGTAACTATCACGGTCATATCCTCTTCCAGAATAAAAGGGTAATTTGGGAGGTGGCTTAACAACATATTCTATTATCAACAAATATGTTCTTCAACATTTGTTCAATAAAGGTATTGAATCTATTAATTGCATTCATAAAGTCTAAATCAAATAAACTAAGATCCATGGTTATTATATGAATACTTAAACTTTACGTAGAGATATAGAGATGGATCACGTTCGAGTAAATAGCCAAAACGGTCTATAGTATATGATTAAGATTGGGTACCTTATTCTAGTAACACTATTGGATGCGGTCTACTCTGTAGCTGTTACAAGTTATTGTAAAGATACTACAAACGAAGTGATCCAAATTCATTCATGTATTGACATGAGGAGTGGAGGCGTCCTATGCAATGAGTTTGTATAAGATCGGACCAAGAAATAAGTCACTCTTACTTTATAACATTGTTTACTGTTTAAGACTGACTATTTCGCTTAAATGACCTAGGTAATTCGATCTTAATCTTGAGCTAACTATGAACTCTTGTCTATCCAGGATTATCCTTAGATTTGCATGGGTGAGGGTTGGCTCAACAGCACTGGCTCAATAAGCCTCTCATTTCAGGGGTAAGACTGGGTAGATAGCTGGAGACATAGGGTGCAAGTCGGAATTCACACCTACCTGATTTAGAGATAGGAGAAAGATTGTTATCTTAAGTACTGAATTCAGGTCTTGAATAAGGGGTGGCCCTACTCTCTTACTAGCCTAAGAGAGATCCAGTTTAGTGATTAGATCATAAACCAATTGTTTATTAGAGGATCAATAGGAACTTAAGGAACAAGGCGTAATATCGGAGATAAAACAATATATTGACCCAACCGTTATTACGAACAACTTGTGAAGGGTCGACTTACTGGTTATGTTTAAATCATGTGGACACAAATATATTTACAGTGAGAAGAGTGCAATTATCGAGCTATAGTGGTGTGACTTGATAGTTAATGAAGACTGATTAATTTGGTCGAAAGAGTTTTAGCCAATTAATCTTAATCATTGAAGCTCATGATTTGTAAGTCCATAAGGTCCCTCTACTAGCTCGTAAAAGATGAACACCTTGAATTAATAAATTGAGTAAATTTGGAATGATATCAATTTGAATTGTTCAAATTGAATTAGGGTTTGAATTCGAATAAGTTCAAAATCAAATTAGGGTTTGTTTAATTATATTCGATATAATTAACGTTTAATTTATTACGAAATTGGAGAGTTTATAATATTTAAATATTGATTTAGATATTAATTACATGAATAGGATTCATGTTTAAAATTAGATGTATGATTGATTTGATATTCGATATTAAATTAATTAATTAAATAAATATGTTTAATCCATTAAAAATCAAATTAATTTCAATTTTAAAATTAAATTTGAGAAATTGAATATTGAAATGTTGAATTTGTTTAATTAGGAATTAATCAAATTAAATTTAATTAATTTAGAATTAATTAGATTTTTTGGAAATTAAATTTTAAATTTGAGAAAGTGGGTTTTTTCCATTTTTCTCAAGCATGAGGTGCTTCTCATGCACAATCACACAAATTCTCATTTCAATTGTTGAAGCAACTATTGGCCAATTCCATTAATGAAGTGCTTGCATACTGAAGGTTGATAAAAGCTCTTCGAATTGAAGAGAGAGAATGTATTTTTGGCTGAAGAAAATGGTTTTCTGAAGTTCATCTTCATCTCCCTCTCATATCCAAAATTTCACTTCACAAATTCACTCAAATTCGAGTTCCACCACCCAAATTCAAGGCTGAGAATAGTAGAGAAGATCTCTTGGTGGTTCATTGTCAATTTGGAGCTAAAAACACGTGAAGAGTAGCTTGGATTTGGGAGAAATCATCAAATGTATGTTCATCCTGAAACCTTCTTTAATTTTCTAAAATAGCATGTTTTTGAACTCAAATTAAATGTAATTATAGTACTTACTGATTCTTTTTTCTTCCGTTGCATGCTTGTGTATTCCATCAAAAGGAGCAAGAACTAATTGATTTACTTCTGAGACCATCATCTACTACGCAGGTTTCGAGTTTTAACTTCTTGAGAGTTATGTCCAGAGGAAATGAGAGATTGATCTACAAAAGTGTATTGTGAACTTTCCTTTGAATCAATAAAGGATGAGTATCTACAAAAGATTTATAACATAAATATAGACGACCAAAATTAGAAAGAAACGTCATAACTGAAGTCTAGAAAAGTAATAACATTACTTACACTGTGTAAGACACCAAAGTCATTGTCTTGACTTCATCCATATTACAAAAGTTAATTATGTCCTCTCGTAGGACACAACTCTTTGGACTAATGCCAAAAATTCCAACTGAAAGTTGTAAAGAAATACTAGACTTTTTGACCATTACCTTCTCAGCATATCTAAGAATGGATTTCAAAGATACTGGAAGAACCGATGTTGAGTCACTAACTTCTTTTTTCTTAGTCATTTCCATTGAAGATTTCTCCTAATGCAGCAAAATCATAACAACAAAAGTATATAAAGCAGAAAAATTAGACATTTGATGAACTTAATTGATTTTATTAGTGTCACTTACCTTGAAGATTTTCAAATCTTCTGCATTACAATTTACATTCACCTTTATCCTATCTCTTCATTTCTCTAGAGACTTAATCTCCTCCACCTTAATCTTCTCTTTCTGTTTCTTTTCATATGCAGTCTTCATCTTGTCTTTTAGTTTATCTTGAGATTCGATCTCATCTGCTAAAAATTGCTTTGAGCAACTTCCATATCCTGAAAATGTAGTAAAAGATGACATTTGAAGACGAGCTTCTAATTCTCTAACACATTGACGAAGTGCTTCATTCTCACTTATGATTTCCTTGTTTTCATCCTTCCCATGTTTTGACTTTCATTTCACTGTATGAAAGTAAGCCGTTCGAGTAAAAAAACCAGCAACCCCACGTACACGCCTGTGCCTTTGTTGAGTATCCAAAGCTTGTGTTAAGATATCATTAGGAGATTGGTGTTTGTGGTACAATGGATCTGTATTATTCTTTGAAATCTCATCCTAAAAAGAAATGAAATTTAATATAATTAAGCTATATGTCATATACTTCATGTAAATTTAATACTTGTCTTATTATTCGATTGACGACTTCTTGAAAATCTTCATTGTTGTATTCTCCTTTCTTATTAACTTGAGCCTTCTTCCACAGGTTAGCTCGATCGAAATTACTTTAATTTGAAGATACTTTCTTCTACATTCAAATGAAGAAAAAATTAGATATTGTGATAAATTTAGGAATCGTAGAACATATATTAAATTCTTACCATCTCCTCAACAAGGTTAGCATAACCTTTCCTTGAAATTCGATGATTGTACTTATTCTTAGATCGACGTTCTTGTTGCAAGCATCTTTTTTCCTATACAAACATAATGATTATTAGTAGGGAATGACATAACAAATATCTATAAAAATAAATTAATAATTTACCTGAAACTTTACACACAATCTCGATCTTACAAACTCTTCCCAATGACTTTGGTCAATAAATGAATACTTTTTGGGTGGATTTATTAGAAGCTGAGGTTCATCTTCAAATGACATAATGTATTTTGTTGTTAACCAATTCTTAAACTGAAAAAAAGCTATGCCTGGAGTTTTCATAATGTTCTTCCTAGATCTTGTATCAATTACAAAGGCGGCCTAAACATTGAAAAGTTAGTGAAAACATTTTATATACATCTACAATATTATCAAGATAAAAAGTTGAATATATATACCTCAACTATACTATATATCTTATCTTTCAACTCAGTAGGCACACGTTTCCAAGATGTATATATAATAGGTACACATTAATGCGTAGAGAACCCAATTAAAGACTTTAACTTAGCTCCATTTTCACCAATGGGTACACCATCTTCATTGTATTCCACAAACTTCTTTTCTCCCGCACTCCTAATACGTGTTACATCATTCATAATAGTAGCTCCCCGTTCTCTCTTCTTTTGATTGGTGGTTTCATTTGACCTAACAACTACTATTTCTTTGTCACCAAACTCTAAATCTTCGTCACCCGCTATACTATGCTCTATCTGGTGTATAAATCAAAAACTGCAATCAAATTTAAGAAACAATTAGCATTGTATACATATTAAGCAAACAAAAAATCAAATATAATTAATAAAAATTATAAATTAAAAAAACAATTATCATATTACACAATATATAACCTACCCATAAAATGTATGTAGGTATCCATGTGCCTTAACAATTTGATCGTACATATGTTGCATTGATATCAAAGTCCTCGGTCTTCTCCAAAATGGAAAACTATAAAGGTAAATTTTCATTCATACTTTAACAAGTGATTTTTATTCAAACATAAGAATAATTGTTTTCAATTTCTTTACATGCAGTGGCCCCATCAATTAGATTCTGTATGGTGCAGGTACTATGTGTAAAAGTATATACACTAAATAGTGTATAATCCCAGTATTCCCATTACTAGCCTCGTATGTAAGTTATTTATTTTTTATTGTTGGGTTATATGTCATAAAACTCGCAGTTTGTAATGTTAAACATATTCTATTATCAATAAAGATGTTATTGACGTTTATTCAATAAAACTATTGTCGAATATGTAAATTGCACTTGTAAAGACTAAATCCAATAAACTAAAGATTCATGATTATTATATGAATACTTGAACTTTATTTGGAGACATAAGAGTAGATCAAGTTCAGTAAATAGCCAAAACGGTCTATAGTATATGAATAAGGCTGGGTACCTTATTCTGGTAACACTATCGGATCCGGCCCACTCTGTAGTTGTTACAACTTGTTGTTAACTGCTACAAACAAAGTGATCCTGATTCGTTCATGTATTGACATGAGGAGTAGGGGCATCCTGTGCAATGAGTTTACATAAGATCGGACCAAGAAATAAGTCACTATTACTTTATAACGATGTTTACTATTTAAGACTGACTATTTCAAAGTGGTGACCTAGCTAACTTAAACTTAATCCTGAGCTAAGTACGAACTCCTGTTTATTCGGAATTATCCTTAGATTTGCATGGGTGAGGGTTGGCTCAACAGCGCCAGCTCAATAAGCCTCCCATTTCAGGGGTAAGATCGGGTAGATAGCTAGGGACATAGGATGAAAGATGAAATTCGCTTCTACCCGATTTCTCAGGATAGTAGAGAGGTTGTTCCCTTAAGTGCTGACTCTAGGTCTTGAACAAGGGGCCCCACCCTCACATTGGCCCGAGAGGGATTCGGTTTGATGATTGGATCTCAAACCAATTGTTCATTAGAGGATCAGTGGAACTTAAGGAACAAGAGGTAATCTCGAGGGTAAAACGGCTATTGACCCAGCCGTTATTACGAACAACCCATGAAGGGTTAACTTACTAGTCATGGTTATATCGAGTGGACACAATATATCTATAGTGAGGAGAGTGTAACTACTGGGCTTTAGTGGAGTGACCCGGTAGTTAACGTATGAGGGTTAATTCGCCTTAAGAGTTTAGCCAATTAATCTCGAATCATTGGAGCCCATGATCTGTAGGTCCATTAGGTCCCCTTACTAGTTTACAAATAGAATAAACCTTAGAATAGCATGATCAGTTAATTTGAAACGTTCAAATTCGAATTAAATGAATTTGTAATTATATGTGATATAATTTCATGTCTAATTATGGAATTAAAGTAAATTGGAGAATCAATTAATATTTAAATATGATTTAAATATAACTTTCATGAACAAGGATTCACGGTAGTGGAATTGGTGTTTAATTCATTTAATATTTGATATTAAATTAATAGAATTAATTAAATTATTTAATTAATTATTATTTTCTTTGAAAATTTAATTAATTGAATTAATTTTTGTAAAATTAGTGATTTTTTTTAGATTTTCAGTTTATTTAAATGAAACTAAAACTGAAAGTCTTTAATTTTTTAAAATAAGATTTCCAAAATTTGAGGGAAAAAAGTGGCATTGGAAAAACCCACTAAAATGGGTTTGGAGTTTTTCTACTTAAATTGCCATTCAATTCCCACTATTTTGAGAAGTGGGAGCTGTCTTGTTCAAATGCAATGTGATTGCATGAATCTCTTGCATAAAACTCATAAGTTTTGACTGAATTAGATGGGAATGCAAAAGGTTTTTTTGCTGAGAAATTCTGCTGAAGAATAGATCTTTAGTTTCTGAAAACCAGTCACCTTCTCCTCCCAAATTCCTTTTGATTCAACATGGTTTGAGTCTCGCAACTCAACCTAAGGTTCCTAGAGGATAGCAGAGAAGATCTTCTGGTAGTTCACGACTAGTAGAGGAAAAGATTGCAGCTGATTTTGAAGTTTCAAGAAGATCTTCACAGGTATTTCTAAAACCCTCTTTTCATTTGATGAACATGCTTGAGTTTGAAGCTAAAATTGATGAATTAGCGTGCTTAATGATTTTGTTTTCTTCCACTGTATATTTGTTAAAACCAACAATTGGTATCAGAACATGATTTAAGCACTCAATACATGTTAATTTTAGCTTGATGGATGTTTTTCATAAGTTGTATGAAAATAAAGAACTAATATGGTTTTTCACAATTTTGGCATTAATTTCTCTTCAATCATGTTGTAATTATTGTAATTGGCTCTTGATTGATGGACCTTGTGTGTATAAGCATCTATAATTCAATTGAAGTCATTAGAGTTGGAATTATAATATAATTGAAGAAAGAAGCAAAGGTGGTCAGCAACAGAAAACTAGACTTGCAGTAACTGTCAGGCAACATTGCAATGCTGCTCATCTTAAACCCATGGCGTCCTAGAGCATTGCAACGCTACTCATCTCATACCAGAAGATGCGTGCAAGCCCAAACCACCGGTCCGAGTGAGCCGGTTTGGGTAAACAAGATCTGATTCAACCCTTTCCAGACCTATTCAGCCCATTTTGATGCTCTTGAGGTCCGGTTCGGGTGGTTCGAGTCCAGTTCGTGCTACCAATAAGAGTTTTGGAGTTGGTTTTGCTAACTTCTGTAATAATTTAGGCCTTTTGCTTTCTTGAAATTCCAAAGCTTGTCCATATCAATATATGTTTAATCATTTATGCATGTGATGTATGTTATAATTGAATAAATCTTGTATGTGCATGTAGTATGCCATGTAGATCTAAAATCCCACCATATGAAGCATGTTACATGCATTGAAAGTATGTTATAAAGAGATATAATATATAGTATGCATGTTTAGGGTTTCAGTTGTTTCAATATAAGTGTTATATTAAATCATGAAATATCTGATGTTTGTTATGGATGAAAGCATGTCTAAAGTTTTATAAGTTGTTATAAAATTGAGTTAGACATTTAAAATCCATAACAAAGATAAATTGCATGCTCATGTAGGTTAACCGCTTGTTTTAATAGTTAAAATAGGTCGTTATCTTGTAAAACATTGGTTACAAACTCAATCGGTATATAATTATGTCTAAGGCTGGAGGTACTTAAGTTGACGGTCTACGAAACACCTCCTACCTGAGGAACCTTTAGTTTTTCCATTTATCTGGTCAACCCTTAAATTATTTAGACTATATATCCATTTAATTTGAGAAATTGTGCTAGATGGCCAAAACAGAATATCCAATTGGATATATGATTATTTTTTGAATTGTATGATTTATAGCAAAAAACGTGATGTATAGGGCTCATCTGCAGATGTAAAATTCCAATTTTGCCCATGCCTCCTATACACAGTTGATGGATATTTTTCCTCATTTTAGGAAAATCCAAGGTAACAAATAAAAAAAATCTCATGATTTTAGGAAAACCCACGAAATTTTGAAACTTCTTTAGGGAGATTATTTTGGGATTTAATTTTAAATATAATTGAATTAAGATTACAATATGAGACATTCCCTACTTCTTGAGGATTTCAATTAATAGGACAGTTTTAGATGTCGACTAAGGTGTTAGATTGACGATGAATAACCCTGTGAGGATTTCGAAACCTTGATATATAACCTTCAAAGAAATTTATGTGCAACATCTATCAAAAGGAAATAATGTTAGCAGCTGACAATATAGGACAATGTCCAATGGGGAAATCGGTGGGTAACCCTAGCCTTTGTTCATCAGTAGATTATTTTGTTGATCGTTTTCAGGAGCATGGAGTAGAATGAATGATTTGGGTTTTGTAGCATCAAGAAAAAGTTTAAAAGTACACAGTAAATGTTGAGTATTTTTGTCAAATGCTTGATTGTAGACATATTTGAGGACACAGAAGCTCTCCTAATCTCATCGAATTTGTGTAGACACATTTGAAACCCTAGTCAAAAGAACTAAGGATGGAAGAAAGGTGTTGTTTTGCTCTCTCTTTAGAAATAAAATGTATTCTTGATAGAAGATTTTCACTGGAATGTTATAAATGCTAGGTATTGACATTTTTTTTTCAATATTAAACTCTTCTTTACACTATTCTCTTGCTTTTTATTATTCTAATCCTCCAAATTTTGATGAGTTGCAAATATCAAGTATTTGCATGCACAAAATGTTTTTTTTTTTTTTTTTTGAAAAAAAGATTGTAAGTGATTTTTAAATGTGTAAAGGTATTTACATGTTTTTGTTTTCAAATATATTAAAGTCTTCTTTATTTATTTACCTTTTATTATTCCAATATTTGAGACTTTTAATGTATACATTAAGTTATCCAATAGAAAATCATTTTATCGAATATAGTATTTCCATCACAATATGTGATTTATTATTATAGAGTATCTGTACGATGATTAATTTTATTTTTATTGTATTTGCAAGACTTAACCACAAAATTTTAGTTGTTACGAAGTATTTGTGTAGCCTAGTTTTAAGCATGTTACCTTATTGTCTTTGGAGGCTATCATGGACACCAACTCTAAGTGATTTTTTTTAAAAAAAAAAAATTAAAAACATCATTTTTTTAGTTTGGTTAAATTAGTATATTATCTTAAGTTTATAAATTTTAGGGGATTTTTGGTCAGGTAGTTAGACCAATAGATATTTTATTTTAATTTATTAGATTTGTTTAAAACACACCATAATTTAAGGATTGGACAACAAAGTTATATTTGTCCATTTTTAGTTTCTAAAAAGTAGAAGATTTAGTTGTTTGGCCATTTTTCCAAACTGAAGTCGTTTTGGTCATGTTTTAGAAATGCTATTCTATTTTGGCAATTTGTCTAATCCACCCATTTAATTTTGAATTTTGTGCCAAAGCCAATATTAAATTAGGATTAATTGGAGAAAATAGCAAAATCGAGGGTGCCTTTTGATTTTTGTCAAAAAATAGAAACAATAAATTTTTTGGCAAAAGTGTCTCGCGTACATGACTTATATTTTTTAATCCCCAAATTGCCCCTAATATGATCAATTAACAGTTTTTTTGAGTACTGTGTATAAATTATCAATAGAAATCCAATGTAATTGAAATCATCTGTTATGAGATTGTGTATCAATTCTCAATAAAAATACAATGTAAATGGAATATCGTTGGTTATAAGACTTCAACCTAACAGATTCAAGAAATAAAGTTGCCAGATTTTTCTCTCATTTTAAAATTTGAATTGACAGTTTCATATCTATTTTGATTTGATTTAACCACTTTTTGAAAATATTCAATATTAATCAATCTTTAATTTATTTATCGCCATTTTTATTTTAATTTATAATATATCTTTAGATTTGACATTATTCTATTAGTTTTTTATTATTTTAAATTCAAATTAAATGTTTTTTTTATTCTGGTTAGGGTTTTATTTAATATTTTATACATATTATCATCTAACAAACTATATAATATATTTAAATTTTATCATCTTTTTGTACTTTTTGATCCTCTTTTATTCATTATCATCTTTATTATATTAATATACCATTAATTTGTCTTTTTGACAAATAAATAAGTATTCACTTTTGTTGTTTTTTATATTCCTGTAGAACGAGTTAGGCTTCTTGGTTTTGTGGTTGATAGAGTTATAAATACAGTGTAATTGTAGAAACTAAGATGAGAATAGAATTATGCATATAGTATAATTATAAATAAAAAAGCTCCCTTCCTTGTTTTTCTCTCCCGAATTATATTTCAATTTATATTTTATTATCAAATTAGATTTTATCTAACTACTTATCAAATTAATCACAATAAACAAAAATTTCCTTATTTTTCTCTCCAATTTATATTTGAGTTTATCTTTTATTATCAAATTTGATTTTCTAACAAACATTCAATTTTGTTTAAATGTTTGTTATAAATTCAATTGTATCTAAATGTTTTTTTTCATTATTTTATACATATTGGTATCAAATTAATTTGGTTTTTTTTTTTTTTCATATTTTCGATGTTTTCAATTTTTCATATAGAACACAAAAAAAAATGGCTTGTTAAAAAGAAACATATAAATGAGAATTAAGCTTTAAATGTTTGAAACATGTGTGTGGTTCACTTTATTATTAATATTATAACTATCATTATTAGATAACAAAAAAACCCTAAATCTCATCTTCTTTAATTAGTCGCCTCACAAAATCTCTTTTTCTCGTTCTCAATCTCATGTCTGAGATTGTTGGTTCAACAACCCTTTTCTTGAATTTCATCATCTTCGCTAACTTTTGATGACCACCCTCGTCAGGTCGCCGATCTTTTTCGCTCGCACATATGTTTTCTGCTTTTGTTCCTATTTTGAATATCATTTTCAACAATGACATTCTAGGATTGATAATGTTTAAAGTTGGTTTTCAAGATCCTTTGAGCAAAATGGTCACATGAAATGAAGAAGATGAAACTCCCTACAACTGGTTTGGTGTCAAAGGTGATCATATTTTCAATAGTCACAAAGTTTCGAAGTTGCAATTCCTTCAAATACTCAATTGCCAACAACAACTTTACTAGTGTTGCAATTCCTTCAAATACTCAGTTGCAAACATCAACTTTACCTAGTGCAATCAACTTTGGTCTTTCTCACCTTAGAGGAAATCCATCATTGTAGGCATCCACAAGTTTTTAATGACCTTCATTGCCTGGTCATCTTCTTCCTCGCATAAATGCGTTCTATAGGTAGCTGGAAGCATTAAGGACCATATTGAGTGATTTTTAATTTCTGCCAATGAAATGTTAAGATATTGTGTATTTGCTATTCTAGAATGTTCACGTGTAGTGTATTTATGGTATTCGAGTTGTTTTGGAAGTGGGTATCTTTGCATTCTTGTTTGTACTTAATTTTGTTGTTTAAAGGTAGTTTTGTCATTTACTAATTACTAGTTTCTATTATATAATTCGTTTTGCTATTTTTATAATTTTGAAACCTTTTTGACATTTTTCCTAATGAAACTATAAAATTTGCTACTTATATTGTCAGCCCTTAAATTATTTAGGAGAATATATATATATAAAGAGAGAGAGAGTTAATTGAAATTTTAGCCCTTTTAATATTTGAATTTGTGAAATTAGATCATTTTAAAAAACGTTGTTTTTTTGGTCCCTTCAAATTTTCAAAAAATAGAAATTACAATTATACCTTTCAGATTTAAAAATTCACAAAAAAAAAAAAAAACTAAGAATCCCCCTTTCTTCTTCATTCTCCCCTCCTCTCCCCGGTTTCCTCATTTCCCTTCTTAGTTCTCATCTTCCTCTTTCACCGACTTTGAATCGATTTTTTTTCATCCATTTTCATCTTCCACATTTTCGACTGGATCGATTGAGTTCCATCATCTTCACAGGTTTAGTTCAAACCTTTTTTTCCTCATTTTTGTTTGTTTCCGAGAAGTTCTCAGATTTTTAGGGTTTCGAGTGAAATTTCTTTGATTTCATAATCTTTTTGCATTTATATATCATTTTTGGCGTTCTCTAAAAAGATATTGACTAAAAATTTTGATTTTTTCACATAAAAATCCAACCTTTAATCTCTGGAAAATGATGAATACCTGGTCAGGCTTCATGTAAGCCAAACCGGGCCATGATAAAGGCGAGTAAACAAAGAGACGATGACGCTCTCCGGTCTACCTTGGGCAAGTATGGACTGGGGAATTTTCCCAGTACAAGCTCTGGCCAGGTATGGACTGGGCATTAAGGTTAGGTTGGGACCTAGCGATGGGGGAGGTGAGGGTTACCTGGTCTCTCCTCAATTGGAAGTGTACCAGGGCTCAAAAGTGGGTTGCCTGAGGCTAGGCGAGGTACAGGTGCCCCGCTTCTTTATGAATACTGTTCTATTTTCGTTGTAGACAATTATCACACCCAGAGCTTGTGGTAACTGACGAGGAGATGGAGTTCATGAATCACGTTATGCTTGTTACCTTTCAACCTTTCTGGGATTCACTCGATACTTCTATGTGCAAACTTTGAGGCCTAAGAGTTAATTGTGTACGCTTCACTGGTTTCACGACACTCAAATGCAGACTTGGAACATGAGCTGAGGATTGTATGTCGAAAATTTCCCCATCTACTCACTACTGGTGGGGTTATGGAGTACAAGAATCTTCCAATAGATCGGTGGAATCTAAGTCGAGATGCTTTCGTATCACAAGCAGCACAATAATCCCAAGTCAATGCAAGATCATGCAAATAAGTTTTTTAATCAATAATTTAAACAAAAAAGAAAAAGAAATTAAGTTTTTAATCTTATAAAATTAATTACCATTCACTTGAGATTGAATTAGTGAAAAAAAATCATGCAAGATCGTGCAAATAAGGAAAACATTGCAAAATCACTCTAATTCATGCAAAACAAATCCAAAGCCATGCAAAATCATACAAACAAGCACAATAATCCCAAGTCAATGGAAAATAATGGGAAATCAATAATTTAAAAAAAAAATAAAAATAAATTAAGTTTTAATCTCATATAATTAATTACCATTCACTTGAAATTAAATTAGTGAAAGTAAAAAAAATCATGCAATATCGTGCAAATAAGGTAAACCTTGCAAAATCACTCTAATTCATGCAAAAAAATCTAAACCATGCAAAACACTACAAGAAAAAGACGATCTCCCGACGCTAAAACCCACTGTCAGGAGATATAATATTTCCAGACACCGTACAACAATCGTTGGGAATTATAAGTAACTCTCGATGAAGTTAACCCAACGTCAAGAGTTTTGGTACAATCTGACCTAACTCCCAATGGGTTAATTAACCCGTCGATAGTTATGCATAATTTTCGACAACTCTTCCTCATCGTCGGGAGATATAGGTGGGAATTGAGTTTGAATATGGCATAACTCTTTATGTTAATTTTACGTTGTTGAGAGATATGTTTCACGAGACATCGAGTTTAAAGATAAGTATCTCCTGACGCGGACGATTCAATAAAGCCGTTAGGCGTTATGCATATCTCCTGATGAGTAATTTTAGGCGTCGGGAGTTAGTAACCCTAATATCATATATGAAATCAATCAGATTTGAAATCGCCTTTTTCTTCCATGGAATCCCCTTTCTTCTTTTTCCTTTCCCATATGCTCGAACGATTCTCCCCTTAAAACATCGATCAGCGTCGAGTCGTCGAACGTCGTCGAAAACTGCACTATCGTCAATCAGTTTCAGGTAATCTCTCTCTCTTTCATGGCTGTGTTTAAGGTATTTTGATGGTGAAATAAGGGTTTGTTTAGGGATTTTGATGGTGAAAATAGGGTTTCTTTTTTCTCTTTTCATAACTGTGTTTGATGGATTATGTTTAGGATAATTTCCTTGATGGTTGTGTTTAAGGTATTTTAATCTATTTCATTTGTGTGTTTTTCTCCGTTTTCTCTCTATTTTGAATTGTTCTTGAATCTTTGAGTGTTGTTCACCATTATTAAAACTAATCAAGAATTCTTAAGTCTTAATTTCATTGATTGTAGTTGATAACAGGTAGAAATGCACATTATTACGTGCTAAGTTATAAAACAATGCAGGATTGCAATGATAAAAATATACAATATTGCGTCCAAAAGCATTAAGTTCATAATATTGCGATCGCATGCATCCATCGCATCAAAACAGTTAACTTATGTATTTTTGTGCAGAATATGCGTTGACGCATGCATCCATCGCATCAAAACAGTTAACTCTGTACATTACGCATGAGTAGCTAAATTTGTCGAATGGGTTGAGAAGCACTTAACTAGCATAACTGGGGATCTTCATTCTATGCGATTATCTTGTATTATGTATGCGTCATTCGTCCATTAGAGATACTCGGGAGGGTAGTCTAAGGATAAAATCTAGGCTTGGAAAAGTCAGGTTAGAATCTAGGCTCGGGAGAGTCAGATTAGAAACGCATAATCAAGAGATAGGAGCTTAGGAATAAACGTTGTATGCTATTAACGCATCGCATGCATCCTAGAGATAGGTTATGATTGTATGCGGTCACCTTATCCTTGTGTGCATCTTGCATCATCACATAGGCAAGAAGTAGAGACTTAGGATTAAGCTCTATAGACATTATCGCATTCATCGCATGCATCCTAGAATTACGAGCTACCGCATTTGCATTCGGAAATGATTTGCTGTCGCATGAGTGTAGAATGATTGCATAGTTTGAACGCATCCTTGGGAAACGCTAGCTAAAGACCTTCTCAACCCATTCCTCCGCATACTCAGTGTATCTGTCGCATAATCAATCTTTTCTCAAATTCGCCGCATACTCTTTATACTTCAAACCACAAACCAACCAAACCATTAATTTATTTGTTACTGCAAGGTGATCTAAAAATTACTACCGCATATTGTTTTCCTTAGTCCCTAAGTTCGACCATGGACTTACCAGGAAACTCAGTAGGATTTATACTTGGGTCTTGCTAAAAAAAATTGTTTGCACAATGTATTTCCACCAACAGAGAATACCAGAAGAAGAAATTTGATCAGGATATTGACGAATCGCTCAGGGATGCTTGGGCGAGGTTTTAGAGGCTGGTAAGAGATTGCCCGCATAACGGCTTACCAGACTGCTTACAGATGGAGATTTTTTTACCAAGGATTAAACCCGGCATCGCAGACAGCGGTCAATGCGACAGCAGCTGGTGGTCTGCTTGATAAAACTTACGAGGAGGCGAAAAATATACTTGATCGCATTTAAAAAAATCACAAGGACCGGAGAGAAAACGATCAAAGATTAAGAATTAAAGACAATGACGCGAACAACGGGGCCATCGCATCCCTACAGAACCAAATGACTGCGATGATGAGTTTGATACAAGGTATCGCAATTAATTGCAAGGGAGCGCAAAAAGGGCAGGTCAACGCAATTGCCCAAACGACCACAAGTTGTGTCATCTGTGGAGAAGCCCATCTGATGGCTGAATGCCCATGAAATCTGCAGTCAGTATGCTTCATAAAGAACAACCCTATTCCGATATGTACAATCCCGGGTGGAAAAACCACCCCAATTCCGTGTGGAAAAATCAACAACAAAGCTTTCAACCAGTGGCACAAAAAGAAAGGCCACCCGGATTTTTCCGCGAACCAACGATCCAACACATAACCAAGCCAGCAGTTCGCGGGCACTGCAATCTTCATCCTTAGAGAGCTTGCTGAAGCAGTATATTGAGAAGAATGAATCAGTGCTTCAGAATCAAGCAACGTCCATCTGAAATCTCGAAATTCAGCTAGGACAGATTGTGGGCGAACTAAAAAATAGATCGTAAAGGAGCTTTGCCGAGCTCAACTGAGCTCCCTTGCAATGCTGGAAGTACAGGAAAGGAACAATACTTAGGAATCTTTTTGCTAAGCGAAAAAATGACTGCGGAAGTAGGGGAGGAACCCATCACGATCAACTTGAATGCGGTAACAACGGAGGACCCGTTGACTTATAATTCAGAAGAGTCTGAGAAGATGAACCTAGAAGCTGCGTCCACCTTCAAGCCTCTAGAACACAAGATAGAAGTCTAGCTACCACCATTCCCGAAAAGATTGAAAAAGAAATAGAATGATGAAGAAAAGATCGCGACAGTGACAATAACGCAAAATGCTATGATCCCACAAAAATGTGCGACCCAGGAATCTTCACGATACCATGTTCAATTGGAGGGGTCTATACTGGTCAATCACTATGCGATCTTGGGGCGAGTATAAACGTAATGCCGCTATCAATCTTCAAACAATTGAATATGGGCAAACTCACGCCCACGACGGAGACTTTCCTACTTGCAGATAGATCCGAATACATCCCGAAGGAGAGTTGAAAGATGCTGTAATCTCAATTGACAAATTCATCTTGCCAGCAGACTTCATCATTTCGGACTATAAAGCGGACGAAGATGCGCCCATCATATTGGGACGACCATTCTTCTCGACCGGTTGCGCTCAAATTGATGTGTACAAGGGGGAAATCGTAATGAACATCAATAGGGAAAAGCTCTGGATCAAGGCAATCAAGATCCCAGAAGACCGAGAAAAGAAGAAAAAGCCGCCGTGGACATAAAAAGTCCAGCTTGAAATAAGCAGTCCCTGAGTTACTATGTGACTCAACTTCATCAGGGATGCAATCCTTTTGAATATCCTTTTTTGTTTCGTATCAATGCTTCATGAATTTTCATTACCTTGTTGTTATCTGTTATTGCATATTTGCTTATTGCTTAACTATTAAAAAAAAAAGAAGAAGAAATAAGCAGTCCTTGAGTTACTATGCGACTCAACCTCATCAGGGACACAATCCTTTTGAATATCCGTTTTTGTTTCATATCAATGCTTCATGAACTTTCATTACCTTGTTGTTATCTGTTATCGCATATTTGCTTATTGCTTAACTATTAAAAAAAAAAAAAATTGTTAAATTTGTTTTTTTGGTTGACCGTCTCAATGTTTTTCTTTGCAAACGATCGAGGTAAACGATTGTGGAGGCACTATACAAAAACGCATCAACCACTTTATTTCGTCACCACAATCCAAAGAAAGCAGATTGCCGCAAAGCAGGATGCGTCCACAAATAATACGGGCCACAACGCAAATTTGGGGGTTGTATCTTTCCTTGACTTTATTTCAAATTTTGCACTATTGCATCGCATTTTAATTTTGAAAATTTTATCACCGCATCCTCTTTAGTTGGCGCAATCATTTAACATCGATTAATTTAGTAAGTCACCGCATTATTTCTCTTTGCCAATGATGATTTCAATGATGAAACACATGCTTCTATTTTTTTCGTATATACTAGAGTCAATTTAATTTTAGGATAGTCACCTCATGAAATATTTCTAGAAGTTCGTAGTCTGCTAGCTTTCTTTCAAACTGACCCTTTACGAAACTTTTCAACAGCATCACATGACTTCTTTCAATCTTTTAGCAATGAGGACATTGCTGCATTTTAAATTTGGGGGTGCGGTATTCATTTTTCGACCTTGCTATTTTTAGCCTTTTATATATATATAAAAAAAAATCAACGTTGTGATCGAATCCTACTCGTAGTTGGATGTCCGCATGACACATGTGGGGGCAAGCCAAAATGAAGGTAGGAATCGTGATCAATGCATAAATAAATGATCGCAACTTCGCTGCCAAATGGACATGAGTCTAGACTGAGAAAGAGCACCTTGCTCGTAGTTAGATGTCCGCATGACACACGTGGGGGCAAGCCAAAACGAAGGCTAGGCACTCCAGCGCAAGGTCATAAAAAAAAGAAAAATAATAAAATATATGTCTAAAATACGCAAGGATAAAAATCATTTGAAAATGGCCAATGAAAAAGTTTTTTATGAAATAAATCATGCGATGCCCTGGAATCTGGTAAAGTCTTTTTGAAGGTTAAACTTGCGGTCCCTAAATTTTAGAAACATTTTAAGAAGAGACCTAGATAAAAATTGAGGAGATTTTGGTGTATATGTTTTGAATAAGGCATCCTTGAGAAATCTAGAAAAAAAAAGGCGGTTGACTCTCTAAAGAGAATCTTTAGCTTATGCTTGAGGACAAGCATTGTTTAAATTTGGGGGGCGCATCTGGGTGAAAAGCGTAATAAATCACGATGGGACAGAAAGCTTATGGCGGTCGATTCCGAATTAAGTTGACAAGCCGTTAACGAACTAGTGTAGCAAGTACACTCAACTTTTCGATGACAAATATTCGGTGCATCAGACAGGGAATTAATGTCATCACATCAGTACAATCATAAGAGAGAATAAGTCTTTCACCCCAAAGCTCTATAAATACCAGAGGCCGCCTTCAGTGAAGGAGTTCGTTCAGTTAGATAATTTTCCATATAGATAGAAGTAGCCTTGTTCATAGTTTTCTTTTACTTAGAAGGCTGAAGTGAGTGAAGGGAGATTATACCGAGAGATCGTTCTGGTGAACTTGGAAGAGTTCCGGAAGCATCAAGATCAGAGAGAGGGCTAACTTCTGCGGAAGCAGGAACATCTTTTGAGGAGAATAGAGTTAATAGTGTAAAAGTCTTGGAAAGTAAGGAATTGCTACCAGGCTCTCTATCCTTATCTTCCATTGTCATTTTGTACTTTGAACTTATTTATAGAAATGGAATTCACATCTTTATATCTGTTCCCTCTCTGTATATTACGCATGAGTAACTAAATCTGTCGAATGAGTTGAGAAGCACTTAGCTAGTATAACTGGGGATCTTCATTCTATGCGATTATCTTGTATTATGTATGTGTCATTCGTCCATTAGAGACACTCGGGAGGGTAGTCTAAGGATAGAATCTAGGCTTGAAAAAGTCAAGTTAGAATCTAGACTCGGGAGATCAGATTAGAAACGCATAATCAAGAGATAGGAGCTTAGGAATAAGCGTTATCTGCTATTAGCGCATCGCATGCATCCTAGAGATAGGTTATGATTGTAGGCAGTCACCTTGTCCTTGTGTGCATCTTGCATCATCGCATAGGCAAAAAGTAGAGACTTAGGAATAAACTCTATAGACATTATCGCATTTATCGCATGTGTCTTAGAGTTAGGAGCTACCGCATTTGCATTCGAAAATTATTTGTTGTTGCATGAGTGTAGCATGATCGCATAGTTTGAACGCATCCTCAGGAAACGCAGGCTAAAGACCTTCTCAACCCGTTCCTCTGCATACTCAGTGTATCTGTCGCATATTCAATCTTTTCTCAAATCCATCGTATAATTTTTATACTTCAAACAACAAACCAACAAAACCATTAATTTATTTGTTATCGCAAAGTGATCTAAAAATTACTACCGCATATTGTTTTCCCTAGTCCTTGAGTTTGATCCTGGACTTACCAAAAAACTCAGTAGGATTTATACTTGGGTCTTGCTAAGAAAACTTGTTTGCACAACGCATTTTCCACCAACGCAATCCTTTCCATTATTTCATTGCATAAAACAACGCATCAGTAGTCAAACATTTAAACGTGTTATCTAAACTTAAATGTTGTATTCCCTAAACAATAGTAAATAATCAAATTTTTGTAATGTCATTTTCTCTTTAATCAATAAGACGAGTTTTGTTGACAAAAATAGTGTAGTATTCATATAGTTAATAATTAACTTAGACTTCGTTTAATAACTATTTAGATTTCATTTTATAATGTTCATGCTTGATCATTTTAGAATTGTTTGGAGGAAAGTTTGCATCTACTTTAGTTTTTGTACATTGGTTGTTGTTATTGTAGTTAAACCACCTCTCTCAAATTAGCTCTTTATGCAGTCATGTTCTTTGGAAAGATTTGGCTATCCAGTCATTGATATTATTGAAGGTTCTTTCTTGCTGTCACCCTCTTGCTTGGAAGCAACAAGTACCTTTGTCGAAGATTTGTATCTTTCCCAACAATTTTATTTTAGGTGGTGATTTTGAGATCATTTGTTGGTCATGAGAGATCTATATAACCTAGACCATTTGAAAGCATGGAGGAGATCGATGTGCCAGTTTGACTCATGTTAACTTCCCTCTTAGATTATGAGGTTCTGTTTGGACTTTGTTGACATGACCCTTTTTTTATTCACTCACTATGTCTTATAATTCTTCTTATATTTAACCTTGATATATATAATAATGTCCTCTAATTAATGTAATTATAGGTAAACTACTGTTTCGGAGATGCTGTTTGGAGATGTTAGAGATGTTGTTAGAGATGTTATCAAGCTTTCTTCTATGTATTCGTCAAGACATTTATTTTGTATACCATATTTGCCAAAATTTCTCTTTTTTATGTAATAAAAAATACTATAGACTTTGTTTGTTTATTTGTTTTATGTGAATACGTTTGATTTGCTTAATAATGTTCTAAATATTAGGTTATTCATATCAAAATTAAAAAAAAAAATAGAAAAGGGGTAAGAGTTTGATTTCCCAATGATAGCATCGAGAGTTCCGCTATCTCCCGATGGCTAGTAAATTGTCGAGAGTTTGATTTCAGGAAATTGGGTTTCCAAATCAAACTCTCGATGATAGAAAACGGGAGATCAAGGAACTCCCAACGACAAATATACATTCGTCGGGAATAGATAACTCCCAGCTCAGTACACAGGCGTTGGGAGTTATCACTAACTCCTGACAGCATTGAAAATCATGAAAATCAATCATTTAAACAAAAAAAAAAGTTTTAATCTTATAAAATTAATTTCTATTCACTTGAGATTAAATTAATGAAAAAAATCCTGCAAATGAAGAAAACCTTGCAAAATCACTCTAAATCATGCAAACGAATCTAAACCAAACAAAATCATGCAAAATCATGCACAACAAGTACAATAATCTCAAATCAATGGAAAATCATGGAAAATCAATAATTTAAACAAAAAAAGGTTTTAATCTTATAAAATTAATTATCATTCACTTGAGATTGAATTAGTGAAAAAAAAATCAAATACAATAAAAAATAATCTCAAACTCGAGGATTTTTCCTACAATTAAAGAGAATAAGGTATTAGTACTGGGTAAGATATTAAAAAAAAAGGAAAAGAAAAAAGAGAGAGAAACCCAGTGGATATCCGATCTTAGTTTGAAACGGGTCATTTCTATCCGACTCGGTGCTGAACCAAAAAAAAAAGTGAGGGAAGGTGGAAAACCAGCGAGATACCTGATCCCCATCGACTCGGTAAGTTCCTGGTGTATGCGCCTTATGAAGCCCAATCGGGTTTCTTCACTTCAATTTTTTTTTCTATTTTATAAACCGGTGGGATACCCGGTCCCCACCGCCTCATCAACCCGGTAAGGACTCGATGTATGTGTCATGAAGCCCAACCAGGCTTCTTCATTTCATTTTTTATAATCTTTTTGATTTTTTCTAATTAATTTCTTTATTTCACTAATCTCCATGTTTTCAATCTTATTGTTGTGCATAATAGAATGAGATTGTAATTAATTGGTGGTTGAGGTAGGTAATTTATTAGTAATTCTTTTTTTATCTGTAATTGTAAAGATAATGGAATGAGATGACAATTAATTGGTTGGAAGGATAAAAAGTAATTAATCATAATAAGTTCTCCTTCATTTACATCATTTTCATAATCATGAGGTTCAAAAAAATAAGTTTTTTTTTTTTTTAAGTGTCATTTTTTCAAAAAATAAATTGGAAGGGGTATTTTTGTCAATGTTCTCTTTGAGGGCATTTGGGATAAGAAGTTGTCATTATAATCATAGTTATTATACTTGGGTTCTAATTGGATAAGGTTTGTGTTTGGATATAGATTATTTTAGTATGGATTAAAATAGTATAGGTTTGAAGTGTAAACTATTTTAAATCTACTACGCTTGCTAAATATGCCCAGCTCTATGGTTGAGAAAATGTTTAGTTTTTAAGACTGAAATTATTCTTGGGACTAATTGTGTGTTAGAACTCTTAAACTTAAACTTGGTTCCTGCTGGAAAGGTGAATATGACCTCTTTATTATGGCAATCTATGCTTGCATAATTTGCTGCTAACCAGTCCATACCTCGTATTATGTCAAAATCACTTATGTCTAGGATGATAAGGGTCACCCCTAGTTTATGTCCTGATACTGACAATTCACAGTTTTCTACTACTGAGTGGGCCAACATAGATACTCCCTCCGGCAGGAGTAGCTACGGATAGAATGTAGCCTAAGGGCTTTGATGTTAATTGAGCATGTTGTGCACATGTTGTAGAAATGAATGAATGTCTAGAGCCCGAATCAAATAAAGTGAAGGCATAATACTCGAGGATGGGTAATGTACCTATAACCACTGCATCTTGATCCTCTGCCTCTTGACGTGTAACAGCAAACACCCGTCCTTTCTGTTGTTGGGTAAGCTTGTTACTAGTAGGCTGGGTGGTCTGGTCAGTTGATACTTGGTTGATGAACTTTGGGCAAGCCCTTGTATAGTGACCCGTCTGGCCGTAGTTGAAACACAACCTTATGTTCCGAAAACATTGCCCTTGATGGTGTTTTCCACAATTTCTACACTTAGAATATGTGAATGTTCGGCTCTCCTGTCGTGACTGTATGCCCTGAGTGCTTTGGGAAATTTTTGCTTGCCTTTGTGAACGTTGGAAGCTTGTTGGGTGAATTTCCTCTTTTGATTCGACATGAATCCTCGTTCCGAAGTTGAGGTTTTGGCAACAAGATCTACTTCCATGAGTAAGGCCGACTCGAGGGCAAAGGCATACTCTTTGTGTCGGAAAGCAATAACAATGCCTCGAATGCCTTCTCTTAATCCCCAAGTAAACCTTTCAACCTTCTTCTCTTCTGTGTCCACTAGTCAAGGAACAAAGTGAGACAAGCGATCAAATTTCCGTTCATACTCTGCCACTGACATATTTTCTTGACAAAGATTAAGAAATTCCACTTCCTTTTGATATCTCACTGTCAAAAGGAAATACCTGTTGTAAAAAGCCTGATTGAATTGTTGTCATGAGACTGTACCTTTGACTGTTCTTTGTGTGGAGTCCCACTAGAACTTTGCATCGTCTCTTAACATGAAGGTGGCACAATCTACTTTCTGTTCTTCTGGGATGTTCATATGGCGGAAAATAGTTTCTATTTCTGTTATCCAATTCTCTACTATAATTGGATCCACAGATGATCCATCAAATGTTGAAGGGTTGAACTTCCTGAATTCTCGAATGATCTTCGAGTCATTTGTATCGTTGGTTGTTGGTGTGGTGGACGAGGTTGTGTTTCCATTACTCATATTTTGTATTAGTAGTTGTAGCGCCTCTGGTGTAAGTAACACATAAGGCGTCTGTCCATGTCCTTGATTTTGATCCCTTGTGGATTCACTTCGAGGTCTACCTCGTCGTGTTGGAGCCCTTTGTGGTGGCATCTGGTGCACACATTTTATTTTCATAATAAGGAGGCAATCTAATTTAATTTTTTTTTAACTCATACCTTATGTTTACTAAATTATTTACTAAATTACTCGTTTGAAAATTCCACTTACCAGCTTACTAAAAAAATAATAAATACTGTAACAAATAATTAAAAAAATGATGAATGTAAAATAATAAAAAAGATAATAAATAGTAATACTGTAACAAATAATTAAAAAAAATGATAAATGTAAAATAATAAATAAGATAACGAATGAGAATTTTGAAATATTATTGGCTGTAGCTAAATATGAAATACAAAATAATATTTACTTGACTATTATAATTTTAGATATTCTCGCCCAAACGCCCATTTTATATATTAGGGTTCTAGAGTTATATATTATAAAAGTTAATAAAAAAACACTCCTCTCTCTCACTCTCGCGCAGACACCTTCGCCAGGCCCTAGCCGCCGCTCCCCCTCAGACACATTCGTCTACCGTCGGTCCGCCCACCTCGCCGCTCCAGCCACTCCAGCTCGCCGATCGTCATTCACGGCCGTCGCCGTCACGTCCGGTGGTGGGTTTTTCTTCTTCCGTCACGTCCGCTCCAGCCACTCTATCTCTCTCGTTTCTGTTCTAGCGCATCACTCTCGCCGCCGTCCCTGTCGCACGCCCGCGGCCGCCGGTTCAAGCAGTGGTTGGAGTTCGGGTGAGTTCTCTAATGTCCAGCTTCCGTTTGGCATAAATTTGTTACTCATAACGTGTTGATGATAGATTCAAGATTTAGGATTTGATTAATTTTAGTAAGTTCAAACGTGAGTTCTCTCTCGTTTCTGTAATTTTAGTAAGTATTAAGCCTCTAAAACCCCTAAAACCCCTTCTTGAATTCACTTATGTTAGATGAAATTTATGATTTGATTAAAAGTCAAAGTGAGTCGTTTAGTTTGTCTAGGAAACAAGGTCTCTGAGCTGTTTGGACATTGTTTAGTAGCTAATTTATGTTTGCTTTAGTGGATTTAGTGTGTAATTTGGTGGTTAAGGCTCTGAATTTGTAGGCCTTTTGTTGTTTGTTCATTCTTTATTACTTATCCACAAATTAAATTTGGAAGTTTGGCATTGGGATTGTCAACATGATTTGAAACTCTTAATGGCTTATGAATGTTGAATATTTCCTCAGGTGTTTTGTGTAATGTTTAAATCCTTAAGTTTTAGGTTGTGGATGTTCTGTGAACAAATATTCTATCAAGTTTGATGTCTAACTTCGGGTTAATTAGGTAAGAAAGTTTGGTATTATTCCTTAGTTTAGTGCGAAATTTGGGAGAGAAATTACCAAACATCTTGCACTCCTTCATGTTTAGTTCAAGTAAGTTGCCTTTCCACTTTTTTTTTTTTTTATAAAAAAATGTTATGATTATTTATTTAATTTTTTTTAGTAGTGTATCATGAGCTTTTGTTTGAATGGTTATATTGCAAAAGTTTAATATTCTTTAAGCTCTACGCATTTTTGTTTTAATAGTCTTTAACGGAGAAATATGGGAAGAGGGATCCTACACCCTTGTTCGAGAAAAAGGAAGGATAGAGATGATGTTGAAGAGGAACATGCAGATGTTGGTATTCCAATGGCTCTTTCAAATATGCACATGAAATCTAGAGTTATTTTCGTACTTGAGAAGGCATCTTTGACACTTACCTTGGTTGGAAAGGTAAAAGCTTTGTATGTTGCATTTCATCTTTCTTGATACTCTCTAATATTTATTAATTTTTTGAGCTTAACCCTTTAATCTTAGCAAGTAGTTTATAGGTTTAAAAAATTAATTGTTCTTCCACTTGTATATAATGGTACTTGTTTTTCTATGATTGTTGTGTATATGTTTCTTCAGAACTATCAGATTTTAAATCAAGAAAAACATGCTGAATTCTTGAGGAGAAAGAGAATGGACCCATACAAGTATAGACCTGATATAGTTCATGAGGTGAGTATCTTATTTATTTATTTTTTGTAATAGAATTACATTTTATAGTTATATGAAAAGAAATGTTGATCAAGTTTAGCAATTACAAAAATTTCTCTTTAGAAGATCAAAAAGAAGAAACTCCTTTAAATATTGACACCACACTCGGGAACAGTAATAGAAGTTTTGTGATCTTTGAACAAAATATAATCTTACATTTTCTCTATGTCAGGCTCTTGTTCATATCATGTATTCTCGAATCTGTATGGCCGGTTTAGTTCAAGCAGTCTTTATAAGAACTGATGAAGGAGTTCTCATCAAAGTTGATCCACGGACTCGAGTACCAGAATCATTGGACGAGTTTTGTGAAATGATGTGTTAGTTCTTTAACTTCTTGCATAACAAAATATTATTAGCTAGTGATGTGAATGAAACTAATTCCTTATGATGCTTCTATTTAAATTTCTAACATATGATTATATTGCAGCTCAATTGTTGCAAAAGCTTAGCACTAAAGCTAAAGGCAAACGTGGAAAACTATTGCAAGTGGTCAAAAATCCTGTGACCCAATACTTACCTATCAATTGCTTGAAGATCGGTGAGTTGAGCTAACATATTTGGAAAGATTGATGATATTATAGAACATTTTGTAACCTAGAATAATGACAATAATCCAGGTCTTTCTTCAAGTTCCAAAAAGGTGGTTGAACCACGAGACTACCTCAAAACGTTCAGCAACGACGTCAATCTAGTATTTGTGGTAACTGATTGGTTATTGTAGAACTTTCCAATTTCTCATACCATGCATCAAGTATTCTTTTCAAACTTGTCATTTTGAGTGAAAACTAAATGCTTATATGGATATTTAGATTGGTGCAATGGCTCATGGCAAAATCGATGATGAAAACATAGATGAATTAATATCAGGTTAGCTCTTTATAAGTTATTTAGATCATTATCTCCTATCAAATTAGCATAAAAGTTTGTCTTTTGTGTTGAACTGTAAGCGCTTTATAATTTAATTGGTTTTCTTTGCCCCCAAAAGAACGAATTGTTTTATCGAACTTCCTTTTTTCTCCTTTATAACAAAAGTAGACAAAATTTGCTGCAAATGAATTGGAAATACTCAATTGTTTTCACGGGCTTGCATGCAGTTTCTGGATATCATCTAAGTGCCAGAGTTTGTCTACGCATGATATACGAGAGCTTGGCTAAGAAATATGGAATTTGGTGAACTAACCACATCCTATCCTTGTACAGGCCACCAAATTTTGCAGCATCACTATTATACTCAAAAGCATGTCTTTGTTTATTTATTTACTTTGGAATTATATATCGATTTTTTTTGGAGGGGAAGTGCTATATCTAATTGTTGTAATAGATAATGTATAGAGCGATCTCTAGTTTGGGTACTTTTTAACAAAAAAATGTATTGAATAGCCACATTTGAGATTGCAATTCAAAATATTGAGAAGTATCTAACATTTTGTCGTTCGTTATAAGGGCTTGTTGTTTAGAATGATTTTTGAAGAGTATAAACTTTCTTTTTAACTTAAGGACACTTATTTAAACACTTAGAACGTCAATTGAAACACATCAAAGTTTATGGATGATTTTTGTATAGTTATACTAGCTATATTTGTCCTTTCAATGCTTTTTGTTTCATTTTTAGAAAAGAACTGGGTTATCAATTTGTTTGGAGTTAAAGAGGGAATTCGATCTTTTAATTTATTGTTTGGTGTTGATTGCATTAATTATTTGTGAGTACTCAAGTTGGCTTTATATTTTAAGTTTAGGTTTGAGATTGGTTTTTTGTTGGATGTTCTTATTTTAAAATCTAGGCTTCCTTTGATGCTTTTATCTCTTAGGTTTGAGATTGGTTTCTAGTTGGATTCTTTTACTTCTAAATTTAGGCATTGTTTTATAAGGATTTGTTTTTTAGTGTTATGTTTATGAAATTTGTGTTTGTATTCCTCATAGTTTGTAGGAAGGAAAATTTTTATAGATAGAAAGAATGTTAAACTATTTACAGAAATAACAATTTTTGTCATTTTGTGTAATAGTTTCCCTTATTTTCCTATTTTTAAAAATCCTCCTCATAGAAATAGATGCATTTGGTCCCTAAAATTAAAATTTGGTCAATTTAGTACTTCAATTATAATAAAAAAAAGAAAAAGAAAGAAGGTTTTAAGTATCATCCCTACATTAATTAGATGTTTTTTCCTATTATTTTATTGCCTGTCTCTTCCTTGGTCAAATTCTTTCCCAACATCCATAACCTCACTGATTGCTTGCACCCATTATGAAAGTGCCTACAAAAAAACATACTTCATTGCTTAAACAGTCTGACCATTATAGGAAGAAAAGAATAAAGGGGTAACAAGAAAAATGACTAAATGTAAATAGTACAACTTGAAAAAGAGCGGTGTTCAAATAATTTCATGAACCTAAAACTCGATCTTATGGATTGGGTGGCTCATAAATTTTACCTAAAATAATCCAAATTAACTTGAATCAACTCTAACTTATATATGTATATATAGATATATGTGTATATATATATACATACATATATTACTTTTATTTAATTTCATGATTTTTTTGGATAATTTATTCTCCAACTCATGAAAAATAAATTTTTGCACTATAGAAAAACAATATTCATAAAATAAATTGAAATTGAATTATTAATCTTAATACAATATATGAAAATATATAAAATTTTTATATTTTACTTGTTTTTAGTACAAAAAATTTTAATCAATGACCCAACCTAGGGTTCAATTTTGCTAACAATAGCTAACTAGTCTTTGGTCAAGTATTTCTCACTCCACCTGTCAACTTTAACACAAGATCTCTCATGGTGGACCGGATATACACAAGTATTAGTAATGGGTAAGATATTAAAAAAAATAAAAAGAAAAAGAGAGAAATCCAACAGATACCCGATTTGAGTCTGAAATTGGTCATTTCGATCAGACTCTGTGCTGAATCCAAAAAAAAAAAGCGAGGGAGGGAGAAAAACTCAGCGAGATACCCGTCCCCACTACCTCATCAATATGGTAAGGACCCGGTGTATATGTCATGAAGCCCGACTGTGTTTCTTCACTTCATTTTTTTAATAGCTTTTTAATTTTTTCCAATTAATTTCTTTCTTTCACTCATTTCCATTTTTTCAATCTTATTGTTGTGGATAATGGAATGAAATTGCAATTAATTAGTGGTTGAGGTAGGTAATTCATTAGTATTAGTAATTTATTAGGAATTCTTTTTTTTTTATTATTATTAGTAATTGTGATTGAGGTAGATAATGGAATGAGATTGCAATTAATTGGTTAGAAGGATAAAAAAGTAATTAATCATACTAAGTTTTCCTTCGTTAAAAAGTGATTTTTTTTTTTTTTAAAGTGTCATTTTTTCAAAAAAATAAGGTGGGATTGGGTCTTTTTGTCAATGTTATTTTTAGGGGCAAGAAGTTGGTCATTATAATCCTAAATTATTATAGTTTGGTTATAATAGTTTGTGTTTGGGTATATATTATTTTAATTTGGGTTAAAAAAGTATGTGTTTGGGATGTACATTATTTTAATTTGAGAATGGAAATAGTAAATACTGTAATAAATAATTAAAAAAATGTTGAATGTAAAATAATAAAAGCGGTAGTTAATAGTAAATAAGGTAACAAATGAGGATTTTGAAATAGTGTTGACTCTAGATAAATGTAGACTACAAAATAATATTTATTTGGTTATTATAGTTTAGATATTCTCGCCCCAAATGCCTCTTTTATATATTAGGGTTTGAGAGATATATTATAAAAGTTAAGAAAAAAGAGAACACAGTGCATCAGACCTCCAAAGAGAGGGAGAACGAACAAAAAGGCATACCTGTCGGCGAACGGTCTTGACAACAACTAAGAGAGGAGGCGCGTGGCGGTGGCAATGATCGGACGGAGATGGTGGTCCGAAAGGCGAGGAGGGCTAACGACGCTATTATAAAATTATAATAAAATAAATTAAAATAAATCAAAAGTCAAACCCTAGTCAGAACCCATCATTTTCACTTTTCTTTCGGTCCAATTTCTCCGGTTTCTCCAGCTTCATACGGATTTTCTTTTAATATTCTAAAATTTGGAAGTTTTTATGAAAATATATGATTTTAAAATTATTTATAAAAATATTATATCAAAATTGTCCAACTTATTTAGTCAAATACCACCGTGATAGACATCTATGACGTTCTATCACTTATAGACAATTACATCTTGTTTTATTTATAAAACTTTTAAGCAGTTTTACCATTTAAAACAATTACCCTTTTATAAACATATTTTCAACTTCATGCAATGGTTCTTTTCTTTTCTTTTTTCTTTTTTCTTTTCTTTTTCATCTCCAACCGAGCTCACCAAAATGTAGCACAAATATGATCAATGTCGTCACAAAAAGGATATTACAACAAAATTTGGATTTCATGACATTTATAAACTATCAGATTGAAATTCATGATAGTTATTTTTAGTCATTGTATCACCTATAAAGGTATGCACATCAATGACACTTTTGAAAATTTTCATAATTGGTCTTCTCATGACAATAATAATTGTCAACCTAAATAATTATTGACAATTATAAACTGTCATTTCCAGATATATTATGGCAGAATATTATTATCATCAATTGACTCAAAATTGCGTATTTTATGTAGTGTTGTGGGCATTGACGACAGTTATAATATGTCAAAAAAGAATATATAGTGACTTTTTTTCTTGTAAAAAATATATGAACTATGACACCTTATTGTCAAGAATATTTGAACTATAATAACTATTTTATGTCAATAAATGTTTTATCATGACACATTTCTATTGTCACAAAATTTAATATTTATGACACTTTTGTATTGTCAATAAAGTACATGTCTTGATAGTTTGTTATTCCTTTGAATCTTGTCATTACATACATCATTTCCATCATTAACAAACTTTCCGCTAAACACCGTCGACCTTCGCCAGACCATACTTTCTTCGATTTCTTTAGCCAAATAAACATTACCTTCTTCGGTGTAGCCTTTTTTTTTCATCCATATTTTGTTGTGGGTGTCCAGTCCACTTATTGCACAAGCAAGACTTTATTTTAAACTTGTGTTTTCTGAGCCCATTTGGGCCTAATTTTTTGGGTTGGCCCATCTTCAAAGTCCTGGGTTTTCTTTTATGTGATATGAGATGACCTAAGGAAAAAAAGAGTGGGAAAAAGAAGTAGAAAATTGGAGAGAAGACAACAGTTCGGTTTTTCAGCAACAACTTTCACAAAGTTGTCGATTGTCGGATTTTGAACCGTCGAATCGTGCTGAAATTTGGTCAGCTTGTTTAGGACTCTCATTTTGAATGGTTGGATCATTGTTTGCAACTCTAGTTTGTCCATAATCGTTGCCGAATAGAACCTGTAAAATTTGGTGATTTTCATTCTCTTTATCTCTCAAGTGTTCATCTTTTATGTATGAAAGTATTGGTGGGTAGTGAATCTTCATAGGACTAATTTGGGTTATTTTTTCATCAATTTTATCATAATAAGAGAAGTTAACAAGGGTGGACTACTCACAAGTCCCGTAGTTTTTACTCTTCACATCAAAGGGATTTTCCACGTATAATTCGTGTGTGTGCTCTTTACTTTTAATCTTCCAAATTTTTTTGTGGTTTATTTTTGTCCATTATTGATTGACTAATTGGTGATTATTTGGTGATTTATTTCTGGTGTTTCTGGAGAACAATTATTTGGTTGATTGTTTGGAAAAGATCCTAATGCATTGTTATATTGTTTGGATCCTATCAGTTGGTATCAGAACAGGACTTTAGTTTAAGCATTGTTATGGAGTCTACTAGTAATGGTGAAGGTAATTCAACGATAAAATTAACATCAATCAATTATTCCATTTAGGGACCGATGATGGAAGATTTGTTATATTGCAAAGATTTGTTTGATCCAATTGAAACAACCACAAAAGCAAATGACACAATTTATAAACCTGAAAAACCAAAGGAAATGGAAGAACAAATTGGGGAAAGTTAAAGAGAAAAACCTTGGCGACTATTAGGCATTGGGTTGATATTAGCATTTTCAACCATGTGTCCAAGCAGTCTGACCCATATGAGTTATGGAAGAGATTGGAAGGCCTTTATGAAAGGAAGACCGCACATAACAAAGCTTCTTTAATCAAGCAACTTGTTAATTTGAAATTGAAGAGCGGGAAGTATGTTTATGAGTATTTGAGTGAATTTTAGGATATTATTAATAAACTGACTATTATGAAGATTGATTTTGATGATGAATTGTAGACTTTTGTTCTTGTTGAGTTCTTTGCCAAGCAGTTAGGAAACCTTAGTTGTGACTATTAATAACTCCGCTCTAGAAGCAGTTAGGACATGTCATTACTGTAACAAGCATGATCATATAAAAAAGTTTTGTTATCGTCGGAAGAAAAAACAAAGAAGCAAGACTCACAAAAAGAGGAAGATGATAAAAATACTGCAACAATTATTTCTCAGAGTGATAATGTTGTCACCTTGATTTGTGCAACCAATAAGTGCTACCATGTAGAGAGTTCAAACACAGAGTCGGTGGTAGATTTAGGTGCTTCATATCATTGTGTTTTGAACGGAGTATTTCATGAACTATCAATCAAGTGATTTTGGTAGTGTGAAGATGGAAAATGAGAGCTCAGTTAGCATAGTTGGATTAGGTAATATTCGTGTGAAGACAATTGTTGGGTGCATGGTTACATTAAAGAATGTGCGTCATATTCCTGATTTATTCCTTGATTTGTTGTCTGCAAATGTCCTTGATCAAGAAGGATTTTGACATACCTTTTGTGATGGTAAGTGAAAATTTTCTAAGGGTTCAATAATAGTTGCTCGAGGTGAATTGTGTTGTCTAAGGGTTCAATAATAGTTGCTCGACGATCCAAGTGTCCCTTTTTCAATAAGTAACTTTTTTTTTAAACTTAAACAACTTTTTCATAAAATTAACTAAACTAAACTTTAATTAATATACCAATACACCATGTGATATAGCAATATGTTACTTGTACATCATGTCTATAAGAAAAGTAAAAGAAAAGAAAAGAAAAGAAATATAAAAAGTAGATTGTAAATTGTGTGTTCAGTCAATGTGAAGGAGGTTCGACGATCCATTTATGCTCCAATGCTTCACAAATCATACCTACACAACTCATGGACACCAGTGGATACTGTGAAACTGTACCACAAAATTAAAATAAAAAATAGCCATTAGCACCCCAACCCAACAAATAATTGAAAAATAAAAATTTTAAAAAAGAAATGTCTTTCGAGTAAATATAAGGCCTGTTTGAGATGTTGGAATGTAATCAGAATTATTGGAAATTAGTATCACAATAAAATATTAAAATTGATGTTTGAATGAGATCGAAAGCTTGAAAATGGTGAGAAAGAGTGTTAGATCGGGAAATGTAATAGGGATTACAAACCGGGTCTAAAGCCCTCGACCCAAACGTGAGCTTAGAATTACAACCCATTACATACCAGCCTCCCAAACATGTCTATATACAATGGTAGAATTTACCTGATATCATGTCATCCGTACATATATTAATTTTCTTATGATCCGTCGCACTGACCTATAAACATACAAGAAGCTCTCATGTTTCAGATTTTACTTTGAATATACTTCAAGACAAAAGAGGAAACAAGAAGCATATAATATAACATACCACAAAAACGAGATTCTTATCATCACTAGTAGCAGAAACATAGTTCTCCATGTCAACCAACTTTTCCAAACCATTAGAGACACCTGCAGTCCAATATTTCAAGTGTTCTTCCTAGTAAATCATTTGCATTAGAATAGAGCCCATGAAAGTATAATACTTGCCTATAATACGAGAGTTTCTGGGCAAATGTTGAGACAATGGTTCGTTGAGGACACGAAAAAGTACTTCGTTTGTATCTTCAGCACAAATGCATCTCTTCTTGAGTAAGTCCACTGCAAGCATTGAACAAATCAAATGATTAACCAATCATTATTACTTGTAAATAGACGAACGAGATGCTACTTACATATCAGTCCACAAAAGCGATTATATGTCCTTGGAATACGAGCATGTGGCTTGATTTCGAATAGTACTCCATCGTCAATTTTGACATAAACAGCCCCTACTTTTCCAGCTTTATTAACTCGGCTGTCAAAAATGTCAAGGAGTGGCTGGACATTTCAAACAATTATCACTGTAATCAACATTTACATTAAAAAATAAAAATAATAATACACAACCTAGAATATCAAAGCTCCAAGAGAAGCTTTATGATAATCTTGAAAGGAGATGTGTTATATAATTGCTACATAAATACTTTTTCATGAAAGCTGCTTTATTCTTCATAGGAAAAAAAAAAATACTTTAGAGAACAACACAGGGAAGAGAAAAGCCAAACAGGACTCTGCACTTCACTTCCTTTCATCATTGGCTTGACGCATTGAAATGGTGCTTTCCTAAATGGATATTGTGGTTTCATAAGGAGAGGGTTGCTTTATGGAGAAGGATTATTGGAGCAAAGTTTAGCACAACTCACCTTGGTCTCAAACTGAGGGTGGTTACTATATATAATTCACTCATGTAAAGGACCTTGGAATAACATTTTGAAGCACGGAAATCTTATTTAAAGTCATTCTTCTTTTTAATGAGAATAGTCGTTGCAGTTGCAGAATGGGAAACACCACACAACTAACATGTTTTGGGTTGATCACTGGATAGGTGATGCTCCTCTAAAGCCAACCTTTCCCCTTCAATTTACACCGTCCAATAGAAGAGAAGCTACAATTAAGGAGATGTGGAATGGTCTGATCTCTCGTTGGGATTGGGTCTTGAGAAGGAATTCAAAGGAGTCTGAAATTTCAAAATGGGTCACCCTAATTCATTCTTCTTTTTAATGAGAATAGTCGTTGCAGTCGCAGTTGCAGAATGGGAAACACCACACAACTAACATGTTTTGGGTTGATCACTGGATAGGTGATGCTCCTCTAAAGCCAACCTTTCCCCTTCAATTTACACCGTCCAATAGAAGAGAAGCTAAAATTAAGGAGATGTGGAATGGTCTGATCTCTTGTTGGGGTTGGGTCTTGAGAAGGAATTCAAAGGAGTCTGAAATTTCAAAATGGGTCACACCCTAATTCAGCAGCTGTCCTCCCCTTTCAGATCTCCCAGTGGGAGGATGTTTGGATTCGGAGCTAGATAACAAGGCATCCTTTTCAACAAAATCCTTATCCACTGACCATGCATCTGGAGAAACAAAAGCTAATGCAAATGTCTTTAAGGCTATATGGAGAGGACAGGGTTGAGGGCTACCTGGTTGTCCGTGAATCATCGAGGAAGAATAAAGAAGATGGTCGGCTGGTTTTCTAGCCTTAACTTGGGGTAAGAATTTTGTCTAATTTAGAAACGTATGACTTAGCTAAGCTTATGATCCATTGAAAGAATCGTTTGTAGTTATTTTAACTAGGAATTCATTTTCTCTGTTGGTTAGATTTGTTGGTCATTGCTTATCATTTTTTATCATCTATATAAGGTTGTTCTCAAGGCTGTAACTTAGATAAGGTTTCTGTTCTTTAATAGCATTTTGAAGAGTAGTCTAGATTCTTCTCATGGTGTTGCTTCGGTCGAGCTCTCTATCAGAATTTTTGTATGGATTCTTTCTTTTAACAACCACTTTCATTGTTAAAAAAATGAAAAAAAAAGGTCGATCCTAGTTAACACAGTTAGAATTAGTTCTTTTGTAACATTGCTTTTTGCAATTTTTATAACAATAAAATGTTTTGTATGGTTGTCAAAAAATAAATGTTATCGTTATATATATCCTAGATTATAAAGTAGTTCTGTATATTATGGATTATGAAAGCTTCTCAATGAATTGTTAAACATAGAGCAAGATAAATTTCGAAATGTGGAGAGGAACAAAATGTAGATTATAACTTGCAACATTGCATAAACATTTTTAATTTAAGACAACAGCGTAATTTCTCTTCATCAACATATCCCTTTTTTTTTCCTTCCATCAAAAGGAGGAACACAGCCTAAGGGCGAGGGGTTGAAAGAACCCCTCCCTAGGAGACTAATACAAAAGAGCCTTCTGATTGTTAAAATTCATCAAAAGGCTATAACTACAAAAGAATTTGGTGTAGTTTGTGCACCATCAAAAGGTTGTATGTTGAACAAAAGCTAAAAAGAATCAACATACCTGACGAACATTTTCAGGACAAAAGTCTTTAAGATTCTTCTTATGCTTGAGAAGGAACTGTTGATCTCTCCATGAATCAAGAATCTTCCACTTCTAAAACATAAATAAAAACAATTGATAAATAGTCACATGTTACTAAAATAGACACATTCTAACTACAAGACTTTCTTTGTACTCGCTATTCCTCCAGATATGAAAATACTCATTTTCTCTCCATAGTTTCTTTTGGATCATGTGTTTGCAAATATAGTTCCATGTAATTAGAGGAAAAATAATTTAATTAGAAGTACATGTACCTTCCCAACAAGACCCTTGTGCAAAGGAGCATTATCCAGAACAAATATTACCCGATGCTCTTGAGGCTTTTCATTTATCACATCCAACAAACCGGAATTCGTATTAACATCTTCTACATTTTTCAGTTCATCTAAATTTTCTACTCTCTCCTGCTTCAACCTTGCCAGCTTTGAAGAGGAACTTTCAGAGTTCCTCCTTTTCTGAGGAGGCATATTGGGAATTGGCACCAATTTGTAACTATTATATTACATTATAAAAAGAAAATTAATGAAGATTAGGTGTTATAACAATGTAGGGAAATTGCAAAGGTAGTACTTCTAGGGATATTAATGGAGTGTATAGCAATATTATTTAGTGATAGACTCATCAATGATAGGCTCCTACTAACGATACGGCCTATTAACATCCTTGTGCAAAAGAGCATTATGCAGAACAAATATATCACTTCCAAGTTTCAATCATAACTAATGGAGATTTAACTGTTATAATCTATTAATTTAAAAACTAATGGATTCTGAACCAAACTGATGACTCTTACCCGAGATTCCGACAATGTGAGTTTTGTTCACCGTACAAAATCGGCGGCGGTGGCGGCTGGACACGTGAGCAGCGATCGGAATCCAATCGGAGCAGCGGCAGTGGGTGCTGCGCAAGAGAAAAAGGCGAAACGAACGTGAAGGGGAGAAAGAGAACCGAAGAGAGGAAGACGAAGAGAGGGAGAACGAACGAAAAGCCATACCTCCGGCGAACGGTCTTGACAACAACTAAGGGAGGAGGCGCGTGGCGGTGGCAATGATCGGATGGATCGGAGAGGACGGAGATGGTGGAGCGAAAGGCGAGGAGGGCTGACGGCCCTATTATAAAATTATAAATAAAATAAAATAAAATAAAATAAATCAAAAGTCAAACCTTAGTCAAAACCCACCATTTTCACTTTTCTTTCGGTCCAATTTCCCCAGTTTCTCCGACTTCATACGGATTTTCTTTTTATATTCTAAATTTTGGAAGTTTTTATGAGAATATGTTATTTTTCATTTATTTATAAAAATATTATACCAAAATTACCCAACTTAGTTAGTCAAATGCCACCGTGATGGACATCTATGGCATTCTATCACTTATAGATATTATGAATAGACAATGACATTTTGCTTTATTTATAAATATTTTAAGTAATTTTACTATTTAAAACAATTACCCTTTTATAAGCACATTTTCAACCTCATTCCATGGTTCTTTTCTTTTCTTTTCCTTTTCATCTTCAACTGAGCTCACCAAAATATAGCACAAATATGATCAATGTCGTCACAAAAAAGGATATTATAACATAATTTGAATTTTACGACATTTAAAAATTGTCAGATTTAAATTCATGATAGTTATTTTCAGTCATTGTATCGCTTATAATAAATGTATATGCATCAACGACAGTTTTGAAACATATCACAATTGGTCTTCTCATGACAATAACTAATTGTCAACATAAATAATCATTGACTATTATAAACTGTCATTGTCAAATATATTATGGAAGATTATCACCAATTGACTCAAAATTGCATATTTTATGTAGTGTTATGGGCATTCACGATAGTTATAAAATGTTAAAAAAGAATATATAATGACATTTTTTTTCTTGTCAAGAACATATGAACTATGACACCGTATTGTCAAGAATATTTGAACTATGACAACTATTTTATGTCAACAAATGTTTTATCATGACAAATTTTTATTGTCACGGAATTTTATATTTATGACACTTTTATATTTTCGATAAAGTACATGTCTTCATAGTTTGTTATTTCTTTGAATCTTGTCATTACATACATGATTTCCATCATCAACAAACTTATTTTAACATAAAATTGATACAAACATATATAAGAACTTTCATATACAAGAATAAAGTTGATAACGTTTATACAAAGAAACTAAATGCAAGGAACTATCGAATGTCCCCAAAAGAATAAATACAAACAAACTAATAATCAAACTTGATGAAATTTTTACAAAGAAACTAGACATGGGAAAATGCACTTTTTGCCCCCAGGTTTGGATTCAACGTCTATTTGGTCCCTAAGGTTTCAAAACATATACTTTAGTCCCTCACATTTGTAAAATGATTATATTTGGTTTTTTACTTAACTTTAAACTAACAAAATATTGACTAGAACACTAAGTTCTAAGGTAGATAGTGGAAATTATTGCATTTAATTAGTTGGAAAATTAACATATATATTAAAAATATTAAAAGACAACTCTAAATCAATCTTATCTGCCAAGCATTGTCGACCTCTGTCAGACCATACTTTCTTTGATTTCTTTAGCCCAAATAAACTTTACCTTCTTCAGCATTGGCTCTTTTTTTTTCATCCATATTTTGTTGTAGTGATATAAATGTGGATCAAGTTCAAATATATAGCCAAAATGGTCTATAGTATATGAATAAGGTTGGGCGCCTTATTCTAGGGACACTATGGATGCGGCCCATTTTGTAGTTAGTACAAACGATGTGATCCTAAATCGTTCATGTGGAGGCATGAAAGTGGGGATATCCTATGTAAAGAGTTTACATAAGGCTGAACCATGAAATAGTCACTTTTTATGTTCTAAACGCCATTTTATGTATAAAATTGACTATTTCGTTAATTGATGACCTAGGTAACTTAATTTTAATCCTGAGCTAACTATGAACTCCTGTTCATTCAGAATTATCCTTAGATCTGTATAGGTGAGGGTAGCTCATTATCGTTGGCCCAATAAGTTTCCCATTTCAGGGGTAAGATAAGGTGGATAACTAGGAATATAGGGTACAAAACGGAATTCACTCCTACCCGTTATAGGGATAGTAGATAGGTTGTTTCCTTTAGTACTGAATCCAGGTCTTGAACAAGGGGTCCCACCCTCTCCTTGGCCCGAGAGGGGTTCAGTTTATAGGTTGGACCTTAAACCAATTGTACATTGGAGGATCAGTGAAACTTAAGGAACAAGATGTAGTCTTGGGGGTAAAACGATTTTTATGACCCAGCCGAGATTACGAACAACCTGTGAAGGATTAGTTTACTAATCATGGTTATATCAAATGGACACAAATATATCTATAGTGAGGGGAGTGCAACTACGAGACTAAGTGGAATGACCCGTTAGTTAACGAACGCTGATTAGCTATGTCTAAAGAGTTTAGCCAGCTAATCTCGGATCGTTGGAGCCCATGATCTATAGGTCCATTAGGTTCCCTTACTAGCTCATATGGAATAAACTTAGAACAGTATGATAGAATAATTCGAATTGTTCGAATTAGGTGAAGAGAGAGAAATCGACAAGTATATGTGATATAGTGATCGGTTTTTTAGTTTAGAGATACAGCTTTAATATTTAAATGTGATTTAAATATCAAGAATATGAATATGTTTATATTCGAAAGCTCGGAAATAATGGAAATGGTCAAAGATGTAAAAAGTCAAAGAGTTGACTTTTGACTTTGAAAAGTCAAACTTTGACCGACCTTATATTCAAATGTGATTTGAATTTCGAGAAAATGAATACGGATTCATGCTCGGGAGGTCAAAATTAGTCAACAAGGAAAAAATCATAAAAAGTCAAAATGTTGACTTTTTGGTCAAAGTTTGACTTTGACAAAATGACTATTTTGCCCTTTCACTAAAGTTAGTGGGAAAATCCAAATTTTTGTTGGATAATTCCACTAACAAAATAATGGACTAGGTGTTGGCTTATAGTGGAGACATTAAGCCCACTTAGATAGTGGATTCTAGGTGTTAGGTTTTTATGGATTTGTTTCATGCAATTATTGCATAGTTTTTTTCTATAAATTAGGCTTTCAATTTGGATGAATTTTTTTTTTTTGACATTTTGCCAATTTTAGTTTCTAAAATTGGGCTGAAAAAATAAAAACCCAACCTAAAAGAAAAATCCATCTTTTATTTTCCATCTCTTTCTCTCTCTCGGAGTTCTTCATCCGTCGGGTCCTACAACCCGGTTTTGAGTCTAGAGGATAGTAGGTCAGCTCTAGTGGTGGTCCGTTCGTGTTCGGGTGAAGATGAAAATGTTTTAGGAGCTTCAAAGGTAATTTTTTCAAAAAACCCTAATTAATTAAGTATGGTTGCATGCTATTTTCCTTTTAATTAAAAGCAATTAGAGTGTAATTAGATCCTTATTCCGCTACGTATATCTCATGTTCCATCAAGCCCATATTCAAAACCTTAGGTTTTCTTTTAAGAGCGGGAAAAAGAAGCAGAAAATCAGAGAGAAGACAACAGTTCGGTTTTTCAGCGGCAGCTTTCACAAAGTGTCGATTATTGGATTTTGAACCATCGGATCGTGCTGAAATTTGGTCAGCTTGTTTGGGACTCTCGTTTTGAACGGTTGGATCGTTGTTTGTAGCTCTAGTTTGTCCGTAATGGTTACCAAACAGAACCTGTTAAACTTGGTTTTTTCATTCTTTTTATCTCTCAAGTGTTCATCTTTTATGTATGAAAGTATTGGTGGGTATTGAACCTTTGTATGACTAATTTGAGTTTTTTTCCCCCAATTTTATCATAATAAGAGAAGTTGACAAGAGTGCACTACTCACAAGTCCCGTGGTTTTTACTCTTCATATCGAAGGGATTTTCCACGTATAATTCGTGTGTGCTCTTTAGTTTTTAGTCTTCCAAAATTTTGTGGTTTATTTTTGTCCATTATTTATTGATTACTTGGTGATTATTTGGTGATCTATTTCTAGTGTTTATAGAGAACAATTATTTGGTTGATTGTTTTGGAAGTGTAACGACCCGACCGCCTAGGATTCAAGCTAGGCCGTTACTAAATACATGCATGCATGAACTTAAAACGACACGTTTTTATGGTGAAATAAATGCTAAATAAATAAGGTAAGTTCAAAATCCCTTCATTAAATTCAAATATTAAAAACAACTATAAGGTACCCATAAATCATAAATGTTAATAAATAAGTCTGAAAACAATTCTTAATAGTAAGTTTCAAACATCAAAACTGAAAGTTAAGCAAAACATGAAAAGAAATCTAAATTTCACGAGCGGAAGCATAAAACTGGTCCCTAATCACGAATTCTGCTTGTCAATCGTTGGTGCGTCTATACCTTACCTGAAACAACAACATGAGAAATGATGAGTATAAAATACTCAGTAAGTAACCCCACTACTGAGGTCAGGCTAGGCATCTATGTCCTCTAGATGACTACCTCTGGTGGAACATATAAACTACTCTAGTCCTCATGGGGCACACACATACATGAAAAACTGATTTCTATCCTACTGTAGTTAAGTATGCCCACTACCTCTGGTGAATCCCGAAGGAAACACAATATCTGGTGAATCTCGAAGGAAACACAATCTGATGAATCCCGAAGGAAACACAATCTGGTGAATCCCGAAGGAAACACAATATCTGGTGAATCCCGAAGGAAACACAATCTGGTGAATCCCGAAGGAAACACAATATGTGGTGAATCCTGAAGGAAACACAATATCTAGTGGGCATCTTACTAATCAATAAGGACACTATCACAGTCTCAACATCACAAGTATCACAACATGGTTCTATAACATACATATATACCTCAACATCATGGCTCTACAACATACATATATGCCTCAATATCCTCATATCAAATACAACCTCATGGAATCAAGTATCATCTCATGCTAGCATGCAAGTATCTACGTGCACAAATAAATCTTTCAGATCCTCATACAAGAACATACATTGGTTATACTATACTATTCGTCTATCATGCTATCGTTATGTCATAATATTCATCTATCATGCTAGCGTATATCTTGTGCTTGGCCCATGGGTAGTTCTAGTAGTAAAATTACTTACCTCAATACTAGATTTAGATATCGATCCAAGCGATAGTCTTCAATAATCAATCTTTGAATTCAGTACCCCAACGAAACCTTAGCAACAACCACCCTTAAGATTCCAATCTCCAAAATCTTCCTTCAATCAGACCTTGCATCTAACTTTTAATCCCTTTCTCCCTTAAAATGTGTTGGCTTTTTGGCCCTTAATCTCAAATTAATTGATTTTAATTAATTAATTAATCAATGTTTTGATGATAACAAACTCAATTTTTAATTACTGAAAATTTTAGTGTTTTAATATGTCCATAGTGTAGAGCTCGGAACAATGATTCCAACACCTCTTGAATCACTCAAATCGGAGCTAAAACGAAGACGATATGACCGAAAAAATATCGTGGTGGATGACGTGGCATAACTAGACCATTTGCATGTAGACATGTGGCAGCATATTGGTTGACAGGTGGATCATCAAGAGATTAACATATGATGAACTTTTGACTTTTGGATTGATTTAAAAAAAATGAAATTTAAAAGAAATTTAAAAGGAAAATAAATTTAATATTATTTTGTGTTTGTGTCTAACGGCTAGTTTTTTACACATGGTATGTTTTTTTATTTTTGGATTGACTTTAAAAAAATAAAATTTAAAAGAAATTTAAAAGGAAAATAAGTTTAATATTATTTTATATTTGTGTCTAACGGCTAGTTTTTTTACACATGGTATGTTTTTTTTTATTTTTGGATTGACTTTAAAAAGAAAATGAATTAAAAGGAAAATGAATTTAATATTATTTTATGTTTCTGTCTAACTGCTAGTTTTTGACACATGGTATGTTTTTTATTTTTTAAATTAATTTTAAAAAGAAAATGAATTTCAAAAGAAAAAGAATTTAATATTATATCTTGTTTGTATCTAATGACTAATTTAGTTTAAATCTCCACCATTGTTTTTTCTTTTCCAAAATCTAATGGTCTAAATTAATTGTGGTTTCTAAAAATTTTTCCATCTTTATATAAACCATCTTCCTCTCCAAATTTTGAACTAACAAAATTTACATTTCATAATCCTCCAAAACTCAAAAGTTTCCATTGTTGCTCTCTCTAAGCTCCCATTTTTTTTTCTTTTCATCTTATTCTTGAGAGAGTGTTATTGTATTGTGAGGATAAATTTGTTGAGTGCTTAAACTTGTAAATCCACTCTAGTGAGAATTGTATTGTGTTCTTAAAAAATTTCAATATTTGTAACGGTTTGATCCTAAACCGTGGAAAGGATCGGGTTTTCTCTTGAACCCGTAAAAGGAGCGTTGGTGTAACGTTTGGGCTCTAATCCGTGGAAAGAGTCGGAAAGATTTTATTCAAATTCCCAAGAGGCGCTTGGAGAGTGGAGTAGGTAGAGTTTGACCGAACCACTAGTGTCTTCTTCTCTAACTCTTTCATTTTTATTTTTGCAATTAATTTAAGCAATTATTGTATGTTTTAGTTTGTTCTTATTTATTTGCTAAAATTTGATAGAATTAAATTATCACACTTTTTGTCATCTTATTTGTTGCATAAATTGAATTTTTCTTATTATCTATAAAAAGTGTATTAATTAGTTTAATTGGGTTAATTTAGAAAAAAAAGTTTAATTAAACCCTATTCACCCCCTCTAGGGTTGCCATATCGATCCAACAAATTGGTACCAGAGCGGGTTGCTTTTCTTGAAATATTTATTTCTTGATAAACTTAATTGTTTTTTAGCTATGGCAACTTTAGGTTTTATCCTTTTTACTGATAGTCAATCTATTACAAAGCCTCATTTCTTTAATGGTACCAATTATAGTTATTGGAAAAATAGAATGAGATTTTTCTTGCTTTCTATTGATTATGATTTATGGGATATTGTTGAGGAATGCTTTAAAATTCCAACAAAAGATGTTGATGGTGTTAGCACTATAAAACCTAAGGTATAATGGTCAATAAATGAAAAGAAAGCATGTTCTTTAAATGCCAAAGCTGTTAATTGCTTATTTTGTGCTTTGAATGAAGTTGAGTATAATAGAGTGTCTATTTGCAAAACCGCTAAAGAGATATGGGATAAATTAGAAATTACTCATGAAGGAACTAGTCAAGTAAAAGAAACAAAGATTGACATGTTAGTTCATCAATATGAAATGTTTAAAATTGATGAAAATGAAGCTATTTCCGATATGTTTATTAGATTTACTAACATTGTCAATGCTTTAGAAGGACTTGGGAAAAAGTACTCAAATCTTGAGAAGATAAAGAAGCTATTGTGGTCTTTGCCTAAACAATGGGAGCCTAAAGTCACCACCATTCAAGAGGCAAAGGATCTCAAATCTCTCTCCATTGATGAACTCATGGGCTCGTTGTTGACGCATGAGATAAAGATCAAGAAAAACATGGAGGATGAGAAGAAAAAGAAAGAAGTATAGCTTTAAAGACCGTCTCTTTAGAAGTTGACTCCCAAGATGAAGATGACCTTGATGAAGATGATGTTGCCTATCTTTCACGTAAGTATAAGAACTTCATCAAGAGAAAGAAACAATTCAAGAAGCATCTCTCCAACCAAAAAGAGTCAAAAGGTGAAAAGAGCAAAAATGATGAGGTAATATGCTATGAATGCAAGAAGTCGGGTCATATTAGAATCGACTGTCCTTTTCTCAAATCATCTAAGAAATCCAAGAAGAAAGCAATGAAAGCTACTTGGGATGATAGCGATGAAAACGAAAGTGGAAGTGATAATGAAGAAGTGGCCAATTTTTACTTCATGGCTCATAGTGACAAAGAGGATGGACAAAATGATGAGGTTTGTTTGAAAGCCTTTAAAAAAAAAGTGGTACTTGGATAGTGATTGCTCGAGGCACATGACGGGAGACCCATCCAAGTTTGTCTCTCTCTCCAAAAAGGATGGAGGTCTTGTAACCTTTGGTGACAACAAGAAAGGTAAAATAATTGGAAAGGTAGTATAGGTAATGAATCTTCTATTTTAATTGAAAATGTACTTTTGGTTGATGGTTTGAAGCATGATTTACTTAGTATTAGTCAATTGTGTGATAAAGGCTTTAGAGTTGTGTTTGATAAAAAGAATTGCATCATTGAAAATGTTAGTGATAGAAAAGTTATATTTGTTGGAAATAGAGATGAAAATGTTTATACTATTGATTTGAATGATTGTCCTATTAATGATAAATGTTTATCGACTTTGCATAATGATTCTTGGTTATGGCATAGAAGACTAGGACATGCTAGCATGCACTTAATTTCAAATATTTCCAAGAATTCTTTGGTTAGAGGTCTTCCCAAATTTAAATTTGAAAAAGACAAAGTTTGTGATGCTTGTCAAATGGGTAAGCAAACTAAGTCCTCTTTCAAATCTAAAAATGTGATCTCTACAACTAGACCCCTTCAACTATTACATATGGACTTATCTGGCCCTTCTAGAATTGCTAGTTTTGGAGGGAACTATTATGCCTTTTTGATAGTTGATGATTCTTCAAGATTTACTTGGGTTTTGATGCTAAAACATAAGGATGATGTTTTGAAAAGCTTTTCTAGTTTTGCAAAAAGAGTTCAAAATGAAAAAGGTTTTTTGATTTCTAAAATTAGGAGTGATCATGGAGGAAAATTTGATAGCAATGCTTTTGAAACTTTTTGTGAATAAAATGGTTTTTCTCATAATTTCTCCGATCCAAGAACTCCTCAACAAAACGGTGTAGTTGAAAGGAAAAATCGTACTTTGCAAGAATTTGCTAGATCAATGTTGCATGAGTATGGTTTACCTATATACTTTTGGGTGGAAGCCGTTAACACCGCTTGTTATGTTTTAAATAGAGTTTTAATTAGACCTTCTTTGGATAAAACTCCTTATGAACTTTGGCATAACAAAATTCCAAATATTGGGTATTTCAAAGTTTTTGGTTGCAAATGTTTTATTTTGAATAACAAAGAAAAATTTGGAAAATTTGATTCTAAGATAGATGTTGGTATTTTCCTTGGCTATTCCTCTACTAGTAAAGCTTATAAAGTTTTCAATAAAAGAACTTTAGTAATTGAGGAATCTATGCATGTAGTATTTGATAAATCTTGCAATGTTATTTCTAATGAGCCTATTTATAGTGATGTTTTAGAAGGAAATTTGGGATATTTACTTGTTAGTGACAAAGGCAAGGAAATTGTTTCAAGTAAGCAAGAGGTGGGCTTAATCGAAAAGAACGAAATTGATTCTTCATCCATGCCTAAAGAGTGGAGGTATGCTCCTTCCCATCCCAAAGAATTATTTCTTGGTGATCCCGAACAAGGTGTGAAAACTCGTTCCTCTCTTAATATGTTTAATAATCTTGCTTTTGTTTCTCAAATTGAACAAAAAAGTTTTAAAGATGCCGAAAATGATGAATTTTGGATTTTAGTTATGCAAGAAGAATTAAATCAATTTGAAAGGAATAAAGTTTGGGAGTTTGATGATACATGGTCGCCTTGTTTGTGTATCATCGCATAGACAAGAATTAGAGGTTTATGTGTAGGCCCTATAGATACCTTTGCACATACATCACATGCGTTCTAGTATTAGAAGCCGTAGCATTCACGCCGAGAGGTGGTTTACTATTGTATGCATGTTGCATGATCGCAAAGCATGAACGCATTCTAGGCAATGTTAGCTAACCCTTCTCAACCCGTTCACCGCATATTCATCGCATCTCCCGTTTACAAACTCTTTTAAAACTCCGCCGCATTTGTCATTTATTCTTCATCAACGCAAACAACAAACCCAACGATTCATTTATTTAACTGGTTACCGCAAGTCTTCATAAAAATCACCAACGCAAACTATTTTCACAAGTCCCTGTGTGACCCTGGACTTACTAGGAAACTCAAAGGAATTTACACTTGAATTTCGCTGGGGAAACTTGAGTGCACAACTGTAAATCTATCAACACATATCATCCATATTTCCACCACATAAAATAACGCATCACCGCACCATGTGGGAATATTTTTTTAATGATGAAGGGTTCGGACCAGCGTGATTTTAATTTTCTCGGGAAGAGCCGCAGACGTGAGTTGAAGAGTAAGACCCTCTGCCCGACTTGGGTGTTTTTGCCGCATATGTGTTTATCATGCCAGTGCTTGGTGTGCTCTTTGTAAACCTTCGCATTCTCATATGCGTTAATCCTCTATTCTTCTAGCTCCATCAATTGTATTTTTCGCGCTTCTCCTGCTTTCTTCAAATAAAAGTTTAGCTTCTTTACCGCCCACAATGTCTTATATTCAAGCTCCAGAGGCAAATGACACGCTTTACCAAATACCAACGCATATAGGGACATACCTATGGGTGTTTTAAATGCAGTCCGATATGCCCATAATGCATCGTCAAGCTTTGTTGCCCAATCTGTTCGTGAAGGCCTTACTACCTTCTCAAGTATCAACTTAATTTCTCGATTGGACACTTCAACTCGACCATTCTTCTGCAGATGGAATGCGGTGGCCACTTTGTGGAGAATGTTGTATTTGCGTAGCAACTCCTTGATATTATGGTTGAGAAAGTAGGACCCTTCATCACTTATGATGGCACGGAGAGTGCCAAAACGAGTGAAAATATATTTCTTAAGGAATTGGGAGATGACCGCCGCATCACTTACGACGCATGCTATTGCCTCTATCCAGTTGGATACATAATCGACGACTAATAAAATATAATGTTTACCATTCGAGGGAGGGAATGGTCCCATGAAATCAATCCCCCATACGTCGAACAATTCAAGCTCCAAGATGGTGTTCATTGGCATTGCATGTTTCCATGAAATGTTACCTGTGCATTGGCACCGATCACACTTCATTGCGTAGTCAGTTGCATCCTTGAACAATGTAGGCCAAAAGAATCCACTCTATAAAACTTTGGCTGCGATGCGCTGCCCTCCAAAGTGCCCACCATATGGTGAGTCGTGACATTGCGATAATATGCATTGTTGAGCAGCATTTGGTACGCATAATTAAAAAATCTGGTCTACCCCTCTTTTATACAGATTTGGCTCATCCCAATAATAATGTCTGCATTCATGTTTGAGCTTCTTCTGTTAGTGGTAGGTGTAATCTTCAGGAAATTACTCGCAAACCAGATAATTGACTATGTCTGCATACCAGGGAAAATCTTCAATATGAAACAGCTGCTCATCCGGGAACACCACACTCACTTCAGACTCATTGTGGTCAACCTCGGAATTTTCCAGTCTAGACAAGTGATCCGCAACCTGGTTCTCTATCCCTTTCCGATCAATTATTTCTATGTCAAATTCTTGAAGGAGAAGAACCCATCTGATCAACCTCGGCTTTGCGTCCTTCTTTGTCATTAAGTACTTTATTGTCGAATGATCAGTATGGATGAGTACCTTTTTCCCAGCAGATATGCTCGAAATTTTTCCAACGCAAAAATTACCGCCAGAAGCTCTTTAACTGTGGTGGTATAATTTGTCTGAGTAGGGTTTAATGTTTTACTCGCATATACGATGGGATGCAAGATTGTTTTTCTCTTTTGTGCCAAAGCTTCTCCCATCGTATACCCGCTTGCATCGCATATTATTTCAAAAGGAAGTGTCCAGTCAGGTGCAATTAACACGGGTGCGGTAATCAGCGCATTCTTCGAAACCCTAAATGCATTAAGGCAGTTATCATCAAAATCAAATCTTCTATGAGCCTCTAACAATGCACTCAATGGTTGTGCTATTTTGGAAAAGTCTTTGACAAAGTCTGTAGAATCCAGCGTGCCCCAAGAAGCTTCATACAGCCTTCACGCTTGTTGGAGGTGGAAGTGTTTCAATTGCTTTGATTTTTTCTTTGTCCACCTCCAACCCATCCCGGGAAATATTGTGTCCTAACACTATGCCCTCCTTCACCATGAAATGACATTTTTCCCAATTATGCACCAGGTTCGTTTCTTCGCATCTCTTCAGTATCTTCTCCAAGTTGGCTAGACAGACTTTATAAGTGTTCCCATAAACAGAGAAGTCGTCCATAAAGATTTCAACAGAGTCCTCAAGATAATCTGAAAAGATGGCCATCATGCACCTTTGGAATGTGCTTGGCACATTGTAGAGGCCAAACAACATGCAGCTAAAAGCAAAGGTCCCATATGGGCAGGTGAATGTGGTCTTGTCTTGGTCTTCTGAAGCTATCATAATTTAGTTGTATTCGGCATAACCATCCCGGAAGTCATTTCCTGCTAGTCGGTCTAGCATTTAATCAATGAATGGCAGAGAAAAATGATCTTTCTTTGTGGCCGCATTCAGCTTGCGGTAGTCCATGCAAATGTGCCACCCAGTGATGGTTCTTTGTGGTCTTGTCTTGGTCTTCTGGAGCTATCATAATTTAGTTGTATTCGGCATAACCATCCCGGAAGCAGTAGAAGTCATTTCCTGCTAGTCGGTCTAGCATTTGATCAATGAATGGCAGAGAAAAATGATCTTTCTTTGTGGCCGCATTCAGCTTGCGATAGTCCATGCAAATGCGCCACCCAGTGATGGTTCTTTGTGGTATTAATTCATTGTTTTCATTCGGGACTACCGTCATGCCGCCTTTTTGGCACACACTGCACGGGGTTGACCTACGTGCTATCTGCTATAGGATAGATAATGCCCGCATCTAGCCATTTAATGATCTTCTTCTTGACGACCTCTTTCATCGCAGGGTTGAGCCTACGTTGATGTTCGATCGTTGCTTTGTAGTCTTCTTAAAGATGAATGCAGTGCATACAGTACGATGGGCTAATTCCTCTAATGTCGGCGAACGTCCAGCCAATTACTCGCACATGTTTCCTTAGAATGCTCATCAACGCATTCTCTTGGTCTTCGTTCAGCTCAGAGGAATAACAGGCAGCTTCTCATTCTTCCCCAAAAATGCGTACTTTAAATGATTCGACAGGGTCTTTAATTCCAGTGTTGGTGGTTCTACTAGGGATGGTTGCATTGTTTTTCTTTCTTCTTTTTCTGTTGGCTCTTCTTTTTTATTTGCGATCATTTCTTCATCCTTGTTTGTTTTTGTTATGATCGCATTACAGGAAGCAACGGATGCGCTGGCATCATCTTCTTCATTCTCTTCATCAAACTTTTCTTCCTCAATCAAATTCTGGTCATCATCTGAGTCATGTAGGTCTTCTTCATTCGGAAACTTCATGGCACGAATTATATTGAACTTGAGCTTCTGTTCGTTGATGCTCAAAGTGATTTCCCCTTTATGCACATCAATCTGAGCACGACCTGTTGATAAAAATGGTCGCATCAGAATGATGGGCACATCTTTGTCGGCCTCGTAGTCCAAAATGATGAAGTCGGCTGGTAGGATGAATTTGTCAATGGTTATAAGCACGTCCTTCACCTTTCCCTCTGGATGAACTAGAGATCTATCGACCAGTTGGAGAGTCACCGTTGTGGGCACAAGTTGCCCCACATTCAGCTGCTTAAAGATTGACAGAGGCATCAAAATTATGCTGGCTCCCAGGTCACACAGGGCTTGCCCGATGTACAGTCCTCCGATGGAGCAAGGAATATTAAAGCTCCCAGGATCTCTCATCTTCGGTGGAATAATTGATTTTTAACTTTGTGTTAGTGCCACCGTGGCAAACTTACCAGCTCCCCTCTTCTTGGTTACCATATCCTTCAGAAACTTTGCGTAGGCAGGCATTTCCTCAATCGTTTCACTGAAAGGAATATTAATATGTAATTGCTTTAACATAAATAGGAAGTGTTGATACTGCACCTCTTCATTCTTTTTCTTCCTTAGTCTTTGCGGGAAAGGGGGTAACTGCACTTTCACGGTTCCCGTCTTAGTTGGCTTTGAGGTCGACGCAACCTCTGGTTCTACTGCTTCTTTTTCTCTTTCTTCTTCTTACGTTACTGCAATTTCATGTTCAGCCGCAATGGGAGCTGTCCGACTAAGCTCCTTCTTTTCTCCCTCCACAGTCTTTCCACTTCGCAATGTCACAACTTTACATTGCTCTTTACCTGATCCCCCGGGTTGCGTGGGAGTTCTGTTGAACTCAACGCGGTCTACTTTTCAGCTCACTCGCAATCTGGCCCATCTGTAATTCTAGATTGCGGATGGACGTAGCCTGACTTTGAAGCACAGTTTCGTTTTTCTCTATGTATTGATTCAATAGGCTTTCCAAGGAAGAGGATTGGGGTAGTTTTGAGCTACTTGCTTGATTGTTTGTCTGACCGTTGTTGCGTGGGAAGAATCCTGGTGGCCCTTCTTTCTGCGCCACGGGTTGAAAATTCTGTTGATGATTCTTTCAAGCAAAATTGGGGTGGTTTCTCCACCCGAGGTTGTAGGTATTCGAAAAGGGGTTATTCTTTACAAAGTAAATGGACTGTGGATTTTGCGAGCAATCTTCCATCGCATGCCCATCACCGCAAGTCGCACACCTTGCGGTGTTTTGACTGATTGCGTTGATTTGCCCATTTTGCGATGTTGGGCGGCTGATCGCAATTCCTTGAATTAAGTTCATCATTGCGGTCATCTGATTTTGTAGTGAAGCAATAGCACCATTACTTGTGTCATTATCTTTGAGTCTCAATCTCTAGTCACTCTCTCCAATCTTCATGGTTCTTAGAGATGCGATCCAAGATGTTCTTCACCTTGTCATACGTTTTATCAAGCAGACCACCAGCGGCTGCTGCATTGGCAGCAGTCTGCGAAGCAGGATTCAAACCATGATAAAAGATTTCCATTTGAAGGCAGTCTGGCAACCCATTGTGTGGACAATCCCTGACCAACCTCTTAAACCTTGCCCAAGCATCACTGAGTGATTCGTCCATGTCTTGTTCAAAAATTTTAATTAGTTTCCTTCGTCTGGCATTCTCAGTTGGTGGAAAATATTTCTTCATAAACTTCTCCACGACCTGTTCCCATGAAGTGATCTCTCCCAGCTCGAGAGAATACGCCCATTTCCTTGCCTAATCACAGAGAGAAAATGGGAACAAAGTTAGTCGAACTTCTTTGGCAGAGATGTTTGGGAACACAAAAGTATTGCAGATTTCAATAAAGCTTCGGAGGTGGGCGTGCGGGTCCTCGCCACGCCTTCTTCCGAATTGTCCTACAGTCTAGATCATCTGCAGCATCACCGGTTTCATTTCGAATCTGCTTCCGTCGAGGGCAGGCCTCATGATTTCTAGAGAGAAATCATAGAGGTTTGGCGATGCATAGTCCCTAATGGTTCTATTGCGATCGTTAGCCAGAAGGATTGGATTCGCCATGACATTTTTATCATTTGGTGCTCCATTTTCAGGTTGCTCCACCATCTTTTCTTTACTGACTGTGGTTGCTATTGGTGGTCTCTCAATCTTCGTCTAAACGTCCTCTCAATCTCCGGGTCGTAATTCGCCAGAGATTGAGAGTCTGCAAAGAAATCAGAAAAATTACTGTTAGCACACTATTTTGCCGAAGTCCCTGGCAACGGCGCCAAAAACTTGATGCTTGATTTTATGAAGTGAATTATGGAGATATGCGATGGTGGAATTGTGTTAAGGACTCAAGTTTCCTCAGCAGAATCCAAGTGTAAACTCCACTGAGTTTCCTGGTAAGTCCAGGGTCGAACTCAGGGACTTGTGAAAACAGGTTGCATTGGTAATTTTTAGGAAAACTTTGCGGTGACCAAATAAATAAATTGTTGGTTTGTTGTTGATTGCATTAATGGAAAATAAACAAATGCGGCGGATTTGAGAAAAGTCAATTGTGTGATAGATACACTGAGTATGCGGATGAACGGGTTGAGGAGATCTTTAGCTAGCGTTACTTGGGAATGCGTCAGACTATGCGATCATGCTACAACCATGCACATCATGTCATTTCCAATGCAAATGCGATGCTTCTAAGTCTAGGACGCATGTGTTGAATGCAAAAGTGTCCATAGAGCTTATCCCTAAGTCTCTACTCTTTTCCTATGCGATGATACAAAATGCATAAAGGCAAGGTGACCGCATATAATCATATCCTATCTCTAGGATGCATGCGATGCGTTGATAACAAATAGTGCTTATTCCTAAGATTCTATCTCTTGATTATGCGGTCTAATCTGACTCTCTCAAGCCTAGATTCTAACCCGACCTTCCCAAGCCTAGATCCTGTCCTTAGACTAACCTCCTGAGAATCTCTAATGGACGAATGAAGCATAACATAATACAAGATAAACGCATAGAATGAAGATTCCCTAGATGTGCTAGCTAAATGCTTCTCAACCCATTCAACTAATTTAGCTACTCATGTGTAAATAACAAAGAGTGAACAAATATAGAGAAGTAGATTCCATTTCGATAAATGAATGAAGTACAAAATAACAATGGAAGTTAAAGGTAAAGAGCCTGGTAGCCTCCTTGAACTGGTGATTCTGCCACAGGACTTTCACAAATGCAATTTCCCGGTGGCGCAATATCTTTACTTCTCTGGCTAGGATCTCTACAGGTTTCTCTTCGTTGCTCAAGTTGTCATTCAACTACAAGGGCTCGATGTCAACTACATGGGATAGGTTTGTCACATACTTCCTTAGCATCGAAATATGGAAGAGATTATGAATTGAAGACAGTGCTGGGGGCAATGTCAAACGGTAAGCTAGGGGGCCAACTTATTCCAAGACCTCGAAAGATCCAATGAATCTCGGACTCAACTTCCCCTTCCTACCAAACCTCAGAATACCCTTCATGGGTGCCACTTTTAAGAACACTTTCACACAAGTCTCAAATTCCAGGTCCTTACGTCCTACATCGGCATAGCTCTTCTGTCTGCTCTGAGCTATTTGCATATGAGCCCTGATCTTCCGTATTGCCTCATTCGTGGTCTGGTTTATGTCCTAACAATTCCTCTCTCCAACCTCATCCCAACACACAGAGGACCTGCAACTCTTCCCATATAGGTCCTCAAATGGTGACATCCCAATAGTGGACTGGTAGCTGTTATTATAAGAAAACTCCATTAAATGCAAGTGAGCATCCCAGCTTCCTAAAAACTCTATGGCACAGGCACGCAACATGTCTTCCAATATCTGATTCAATCGCTTTGTCTGCCCATCAGTCTGTGAGTGGAAAGCTGTACTGAAATCTAACCGGGTCTCCAAAGCTGCCTGAAGAATTTTCCAGAAGTTAGACGTGAAACGAGGGTCTTTGTCCGACATGATGGACACAGGCACTTCGTGCAATCTCACCACCTCCTTCATTTATATCTGTGCCCACTTATTTATTGAAAAGGTGGACTTCCTGGGTATGAAATATGCTAACTTTGTAAGTCTGTCCATCACAACCCATACCACAGTGAAACCTTTGACTATCCGTGGCAACCCCACGATGAAGTCTATAGACACATGCTCCCACTTCCATTCTGGTACACTCAATAGCTGTAACAAGTCTGCTGGTTTCTGCCTCAGGGCTTTCACCTGCTGGCACACCAAGCACTTACTAACGAACTCTTCAATCTCTCTTTTCATATCATTCCACCAATAGTAACGTTTCAAGTCCTGATACATCTTGGTGTTGTCGGGGTGTATCGAAAATAAGGAACTATGAGCCTCTGACAACAAACTCATCTTTAATATCACTAACTACTGGCACGCACAAACGTCCCTAATAAAGAAGGCAACCTTCCACTGATACTGAGAATTTGCCATCCTGGCCTAACCCCACCTTACGAACTCTCTCCTCTAGATAAGGGTCACATCGTTGCGCATCAATAATCTTTTGCCTTAGACTCGGTCGCACTGACAACTGTGCTAACTGTGTCATGATCTTTCCCACTGCCACTACAATCTCTGCCCTCTCTAGCTCCCTGCACAAATGAGTTTGTCTGGTAATGAGGGCTATTGAATGAGCCACCTTTCTGCTTAGAGCATCTGCCACTACATTTGCCTTTCCTGGGTGGTACAAAATTTCACAGTCATAATCCTTCACCAGCTCCAACCACCTTCTTTGCCTCATGTTCAACTCTTTCTGAATGAAAAAGTACTTTAAAATCTTGTGGTCGGTGAAGATCTGTATCTTCTCTCCATATAAGTAATGCCTCCAGATCTTGAGAGCAAAAACCACTGCTGCTAATTCTAAGTCGTGAGTGGGATAATTTTGTTCATGCTTCTTTAACTGACGTGAAGCGTAAGCAACTACTCTGCCCTGCTACATTAATACACATCCCAACCCCTTCTTGGACGCGTCACTGTAAATGACAAAGCCACCTGATCCATCTGGTACTATAAGGACTAGGCTGAAACCAACCTCTGCTTGAGGTCTTGGAAACTGTATTCACAAGCCTCATTCCAAAAAAAAGCCGCTCCCTTCTGGATCAACTGGGTCAATTGGGCGGCTATGCGAGAGAAGTCCTTTACAAATCGTCTATAGTAGCCTGCTAACCCTAGGAAACTGCATACTTCACTGACTGTGGTTGGACGAGCCCAACTCGTAACTGCCTCAATCTTTGCAGGATCCACAGAGACACCTTCCTTCCATACTACATGCCCTACAAAGGACACCTGCCTCAACCAAAATTCACATTTAGAAAACTTAGCATACAGCTGATTGGCCCTCAACGTCTCCAAAATTTTTTGCAAATGCTCCTCATGTTCGACCTCTGTCTTGGAATATACCAAGATGTCATCAATAAAAACAATCACAAAGGTATCGAGGAATTCCTTGAACACCCTATTCATCAAATCCATGAACACTGCTGGTGCATTCGTTAGACCGAACGACATCACTATGAACTCATAATGCCCATACCTCGAACGAAAAGCTGTCTTGGGTATGTCACTATCCTTTATTCTCAGCTGATGGTATCCTGACAGGAGATCAATCTTTGAGAATATCGTAGCTCCCTGCAATTGGTCAAACAAATCATCAATCCTGGGGAGGGGATAATTGTTCTTGATGATCACCTTGTTCAGCTCTCTGTAATCAATGCACAGACGTAACGATCCATTCTTCTTTTTCAAAAACAAAACAGGTGCACCCAATGGTGACACGCTAGGGCGTATGAAACCTTTGTCCAACAACTCCTGCAATTGGACCTTTAGTTCCTTCAACTCTGTCAGGGCCATCCTGTATGGAGCCTTCGAAATACGGGTTGTGCCTGGCTCCAACTCAATAGCAAAATCTATCTCCCGCTGCGAGGGCAGTCTAGGAAGATCCTCTGGGAAAACGTCTGGAAAATCTCTCACTACTAGCTCTGAAGTCAAGATGACTTCAGCCCTTCTAGTATCAATCATTTTCTCTACTGAACGCCACCAGATTTCTGCGTTACCAGTCAACATGAAAACTGCGCATTGAAGCTTGTGCTCCTCTGGGCACCTCATAAAACAGAAAATCGTCTCGATAGATGACAACCACATCTCTACTTTAGTGGGGTCCCCCAACGACCCATCAAAGGAGCGGGGGTCAAACTTCCTGAAATCCCTCAGATGCTTAGCCTAAGAGATAGACCCGGCATGTCTCTGTGTTGTGGCCGGGTCTGCTGTAACCGCTCGGGTGGCACTGGTTCCTCCTAAGCTTGGGTTTGGGTAGTCTGTCCAGCCATCGTGCTACGAATCAGCTCCTGTAGTTTTCCCATTAGGGAGGATGCAACAGCTTCACTAATTCTCGCTTCCATTGCCTTCTCATCAACTTGGGCCATAGGCGGATTTGGAGCTGTCGGGATAGTCTGGCTACTCTCAGCTCCCTCTTCTTGCACTCCTTCTCTAACGGTCTTTCTTGTTCTAGGTTTAGGTGTCATGTCCTGTCATGAACTCATAAATTAACTATCTATCTCTAGGTTTTCTCAGAAATCATGCTATTAAAACACCACATCACTAATCTCATATATGCATTGAAACTTTCATTAGTATGACATACCTGGCGATGATGAGGGATCTGTTACTAGGCCACAGGGACTATCTAGACTTACGTAGTAAGTCAGTCTATGGAACCCAAAACATGGGCTCTGATACCAAATATAATGACCCGACCCCCAAGGACTTAAGTTAGGCCGCTACTAAATACATGCATGCATGGAACTTAAATTGACACTCTTTTATGGTGAAATAAATACTAATTAAATAAGGTAAGTTCGAAAGACTTTCATTAAATTCAAATATTAAAAGCAACAATAGGGTACCCAAAAAATCATAAATGATAATAAATAAGTCTGAAAATGATTCTTAATAGTAAGATTCAACATCAAAGCTGAAAGTTAAGAAAACATGAAAAGAAATCTAAATCTCATGAGCGGAAGCATAAAATTAGTCCTAGTGGCTCGATCATGAATTCCGTTTGTCCATCGCCGGTGCATCTTTACCTTTACCTAAAACAACAACATGAGAAAGAATGAGTATAAAATACTCAGTAAGTAACCCCACTACTGGGGTAAGGTTAGGCGTCTATGTCCTCTAGATGCCTACCTCTGGTGGAACATATAAACTGTCCTAGTCTTCATGAGACACATACATACATGAAAAACTGATATCTCTCCTACTGTAGCTAAATATGCCCACTACCTCTGGTGAATACTGAAGGAAACAAAAACTGGTGAATCTCGAAGGAGACACAAACTGGTGAATCCCGATGGAGACGCAATCTGGTGAATCCCGAAGGAAACATAAACTGGTGAATCCCAAAGGAAACACAAACTGGTGAATCTCGAAGGAAACACAATCTGGTGAATCCCGAAGGAAACACAATCTGGTGAATCCCGAAGAAGACACAATCTGGTGAATCCCGAAGGAAACACAAACTGGTGAATTCGGAAGGAGACACAATCTCTAGTGTGCATCTAACTAATCAGTAAAGACACTATCATAGTCTTAACATCAAAACTATCACAACATGGTTCTATGACATACATATACATCTCAACATCCTCAGATCAAATATAACCTCATGGAATCAAATATCACCTCAAGCTAGCATTCAAGTATCTACGTGCACAAATAAATCTTTCAGATCTCATACAAGAACATCATCGGTTATACTATACTATCAATCTATCATGCTGTCATTCTGCCATCACATTCATCTATCATGCTAGCATACATATAGTGTTTGGCCCGTGGGCAGTTCCAGTAGTAAGATTACTTACCTTAAATTTGGTCACAATTTAATCCAAGTAATTAACCCTCTTACAACTCTTGGAAGGCTTTGAATCCACCCTATAACATATATTACAAATATTAATTTAGCACCCTTGGTCCAAAAATAACAAATCCAAAGTTCTAAACTCATCTTTGGGGTCTAAATACAATTAACCAAATTATTTAAAGATCTTCAATTTAACTTTACCTAAATAAAAAATCCGCAGATAATCTCAGACAGCCAACAAAACCAACAACTCCAAGTAAGACCCTGACATAAGAACGCAACCAAGTTTTAAAATTAAAACAAAGGCCTAATCACACATACTCCAAGTACTGCCAAAAAATCTGGGTAAACTCACCAAAGGTGTGATATGAGGCACATCAAATCTGCTAAAACAATTCTAACTTCACCTAACAACACCTTAATACCTTCAAGAACATGAATCCAAAGTTGACACATAAAGGCCTCAATCGATTGGTGCCAAAAGTAAATGGCCAGTCAAGAATCAATTGAAAACAACCCCAAACAACAGAAATCTTACCTAAGTTGATAAATCTGATGATGGCACAAGAAACGATGGCAGCAACAGGAGTTGGGTGGCGTCAGACCAATGTGGCTGGCTGATGGAGGCTCCGATCGACGACGAGCTGAAGAGAAAAGGGGGAACGCTCAAGGTCACAGCTGGTGCAAGCGGTGGCATGACGAGTCGAGCGGCGGAAGGACTCGCGGTTCGAACGCGGGCGGCTTCGGCGTGGGAGGCCGAAGTTGGATCTGGGCGACGCAAACGGTTGAGATGCGAAGAGGCCGAAGTCAGATCTGGGCTGGTTGCGGCTCAGATCTAGGCTGGCGGTCAAGGTCGGCGGTGAGCGGTGGGGAGATCTGAGCTGGTGGTCGAGGTCGGCGGCAAGAAGGACGGCGACTGGCGAAAAAAATGGAAGGGGGGTTTGGTCGCGCGTGAAGGAGAAGGGAATTTTTTTTTGGGGGGGCGGTATAAAATAATAATAATAATAATAAACTAAAAAGGAAATAAATATAAACTATATTTTATTTTTTTTCCTTATTCCACTTTATACTATTAAATTCCTTTCCTTCTCAAAAAGAAATTAATTCCTGCCATTAATTTCTAAATTGAATAATTTCACACCAACAATTAAATTCTTCCACTTACACTTGAAGTCCAAAATTCCAAAAATGCCCTCAAAATAATAAAAATTACTGAAATTATATTATTACTAAAAAAATACGGGGTGTTACACATATCCTATACTCAAGATCAAACCTTGACTTCCAAACCAATTTTCAAAAATAGTTTACAATCGTTAACAAAGTTTAAGAATTCAACTCAGCTTAAATCACACTACTGTTAAAAAAGATTTACAGACCAACAATAATGATTATATTTAATAGAACCTCCCTTGACATGCAACTCACAAGTTTTAACTATCCTATAATACTCTCAAATATAGAGGCGTTTGATGGCTCAACAGGCACCAGAAAATTTCTCGCTACCTGGAGGGGGGGGGAACATAAAACATTGACAGCATGAGCTAAAGCCTAATGCTGGTAATTTAATATGAACACAAGTTTTCTCTTTCTAAAACATAAAAAAAAAACTATCAAAACCATTCAGTAAATCATTGACAAAGTATATAAGATTCAATAACATTTCAAACACGTACTAGTAAAATAATGGCATGATTATATCTCATAGAAAGCACATTATAAATCATTCAGGAGTTATTAGAAAATAACACCAACTCTATACCCAAATACTCATCTACAACGGTAGGTTACTCTGGACAAGGAATGCCCTCACGATGTAAACCAGATAACAAGGTCATAAATGCATGCAAAGCTACCTCAAGGCTAAATATAGGATACACACCACAACCCAAGTTACTCTAGACTTCCTGGTATACTCTAGCCACATATGACCCTAGTATCCCCCTAAAAGCTTGAGTGGTGTTATAGGGGCACGTTCCTCTGGAGTTCTTGGCATACTCTGGCCACATCTGACCCTGGTAGCCCCCTAATCACCTGAGCAATGCTACTGAAACACATTCAAGTAGCATAGGAAAACAACCATCTCTCGGGTAGAAGAATTAAGATTTCTAGTTCCTTCAACTACCTTTTATCCTACAATCATATTGATAATCCTCTGTTTATCCTCCACATGACATAATTCAATTATTTGAAAATTATTCAAGTTCCTCCAAATCCCGTTTATCCTGCAATCATATTGATAATCCCCTGGTTATCCTCCACATGACATAATCCAATTATTTGAAAATTAACCTTCAAATACAACCAATTTCACTTAAAATTCCCCAAAACCCTAATTTGATCCAATGTAACTTTGCAATTTGGTCCTTTAATTACTTTAAAATTAACTTAAGATCCTAAAATATCAATCTCGAATAAGAACTAATTCCACATAAAATTTCCTTAAGCCTTAGTATTGACCATTTTAGGGTTTCCCTTTCAATGTAACCCTAATTGCACTCAATTTAGGGTTTACCCACAATTAAGTCCCTTTAATTACTTAAATTACCTTAATTCCCTGAAATTAATCCAATTTAAACTCAAAGTATTTTAATCATGCCAATTAGGACTTAAATCAAGCTTGAGTACACTTACTTTTTCCCCAAACCTTAATGTCATCCAATTTTAGGATTTCTCCTTACACTTTAATCTTTAAATTATCTTAAAATTAACCCGAGATTCTAAATTAATTTAATCCCAAGGTCAAAACATCTTATTGATATCTATTAGAACTTCAGTTATGTTCAAGAACACCTTAATTAACCTTAATTTTTTTTTTCCAATTTTGCCTAATTTTTCTATTAACCCTAATTAGGGTTTACTTTAAATGAATCCCTTAATCAACTTCAAAATTGACTTAAGATCCCATGTACTTCTAATTTAAGGTTTAAAGTATCATAACATTACTAATTGGACCCCTAATTATGTTAGCTTTAGGGCTTCAATCAAACCAAATATTTTGATGATAACAATCTCAGATTTTTTGTACTAACATTTTTAGTGTTTTAGAGTCACTTCTTGTAGAGCTTGGAAAGACGATTCCAACGCAATTTGAATTGCTCAAATCGGAGTTCAAACGAGAAAGTTATAAGCAAAAGAAGATTGGAGAGGAAATCCAACATGGCAATGACACGTGGCACCTTGCTGATGTGGCATCCGACGTGGCGATTGACGTGGCACACAAACGGTCAATATTGCTGACGTGGCGGATGACGTGACACTCCAACCGGTCACTTTTTGCTGACGTGGCACATGATGTGGTAGTGACGTGGCGACCGTGGACGAATGAGATAATGACAAGTGGCGGTCACCTAGCTTCACGCGTGGACGTGCGCATGCGCCGCACGTGCCTGAGTTTCTTCACAGAATGCGACGCATGACACTTAATCTCCTCCGCTGTGCGCGTGGTGCTCATATCATCCGACTATTTTTTATTTTCATTTTTATTTTCTTATTTTCCTTTAATTTCCTAATCAAATTTTCTCCAAATTCTCACTAAATTTCAGCCTTTTCAAATTTGATTTCCTTCCTAAATTTTCATCCTTCAAATCCTTTTTATTCTCCAAATCTTAATAATTCCAATCTTTCAAAATTCCTTTTCAAATCCTTTCCGTTTCTATTTTTATTCAATCTCCACCCTTCATTTGTAATCATATCCAATGGCCAAAATTTATCCCCCTTGCCTATAAATTCGACTTGATTTTACTCTTCATAGACACCAAAAGCTATCAAGTCTTAAGCTCTCAATTCTCTCTACTCTCAAATTCTTGTCCTCCTTGCTCCTAAATTGGCCTAGAGTTATTTTTGTGAGTTTTTTTTTTTTTTTTTCTGAGTGCTCAACTTGTGTATTTAGCCTTCAAGAGGTAATATTGTGAGGTTTTCTTTTAATTTTTGGGAATTGTATTAAGGTGTGGGTACACCTTGGGTTGTGAGAAAAAGAAATTGGTTTGATCCTGAACCAATAAAAAGGATCTTGGGTTTCTCTTTAGCCTAGGAAAAAGAGGGTCGTGTGTCGGTTTGGTCCTCACCTGCAAGAGGATCACTTAGTGAAATACCCAAGAAGGAGTCTTGGAGAGTGGAGTAGGCAATTTGCCGAACAACTATAATTCTCAGTGTTTTCTCTTCCTCTCTCTCTTTTATTTCTTGTTTTCAATTTTTTGCTTCTTGTCACAGTTATTTTTTTAATCTTTCCTAATTGCATGATTTAATTTCTTGTGTGTTATTTAAATTTATCCTTGATTAAATTGTCTTTAAATTTGAAGTTATCATAGCTTGCAAGATTTAAGTTTTGACTTGCATAAATTTTCTTTAATCAAATTAGTGAGTTAACTTTATTGAGCGTTGTTTGGAGATAAAATTATTTTTTAAAAAATTGGTAGTCAACCCTATTCACCCCCTTCCTTCCCCCCCTCTCTCTCTCGAGTGTTGTCTTTAGATTCTACAAATTATGCTTAAAAACACCTCAATTAAGCTGAATTTGAATTTCCAGCTTTTAATAATGGATAATAGATGACAGGCAGGAGTCATCTTCAACCTCCAGCCCAGAATTTCCAAATTCAGTCTCTATTTTTCCCGTGAGCTTTTTAGACTTAAATTCATCATTTTTTTGGCCACTTAAAGCTTAATTAATATATATAAACCTTTTACCCATCACTATATTTAGTTTACCTCAAAGTTTGGACGTCCGAAATGTCCTAGAACTCCTGGAATCGACCAATTTCTCCATGATACTCCTATTTTCCGGCAAGAAGTTGTATAATATTTAGAGTTTAAAATTTTCAATTACATCTAATAAGAATCAAATCAAAGACCATAAAACTCTAGAGTGTTGGGATTGGTGTCCTAATTCTCTCGGTGGTCTCGTAGTTTGTAAACATTTTGTACACATTGTTATTAATAAAATAAATGTTATTTTATTTGCATTTACTCATATTCAATAAACTATGATTGTAAAACCCAAACCCTAATTACTTTAAGTAAGAGTAAGTAATGTGATGTCTTCTAGTGAGTTAAATGAAGCCATGTTTTAGGAGGGATAGAGGATGGAAGCAAGAAAAAATAAGATCTTATGTAGCTAAGTGTAAACCCCGAATTCTAAGTTTCCTAAACAAGCATGTTTAGCCAAAATTATGATATATTAAATATTTAATAAGTGAAAATCCATGTTAATTATAAGAGTTGTGGAGAAAGGAAAAAAAATATATTAAATAAGGAAGCCTATTTATTGGCTTGGGCTGGAGGCACTAAATGTGGAGTGACGTGACGGTTGATCCTTGAACTCGGGAGGTGGCAGGAAGATTAAAAGAAAGATGAAATTCATAAGCTTGGTTTCGGCAAACTACATGCGAAAATTTAGTGAAATTAGTGTCATTTGAAAGATGGGAGAATCTAATTTTCGAGGTTGTCTTACTGGAGAAAGATTTTAGGAGGAGAAGAATAAGAAGTGAAGAAAGTGCAGAGAAGGCAGAATCTCAGATTAATCAAGGCTCGAGGTGAATATTGGAAGCTCTAGGCCAAATTATAAGGCATTTTTGGCTAAAATTTTAAGATAAAAAAGTTAACTCAATTCTAAACAAGTTTGTAGAAGGAAGGTTCTTCAAAAGAGATCTAGATTTTGAGTTATAAATTTTTGAAGTTGTAATAGAGAATCTGTGCATAAGCAGACAGCTGCTTGGGAAGAACAAGCAAACAACTAATTTTGTGCTGAGGATCTCACTAATGAAGGAAATCTTGCTAATTTTGTGATGAGAATCTCGCTCTAGAAGGAAATCTCACTAGAAATTGGGCTGAATCTCACTGAAAATGTGAGTATCGCTAGGATGAAGGATCTTGCTCATGAGGAGGATCTCGCTCATGAGGATCTCGCTCATAAGGATCTCGCTCATGAAAAGAATGCACTCATGATGAGTATCTCCTAGTAAAGTTGTCTTTGATGATGGAAGTTCCATTAGTAAATGAACTATTTGAGGTATTTTGCTAAGAATTTTAAGTAGTTAACCGAGAATTATGTCCTTTCAGGCCAAGAAGAGCTAGGAGAGATGTATAACCCGTTAAGAGGCCAACGAGCTGTGAGTGGCAATGTGATGATTTAATGTTTTAATGATTTAGAAACTATGATTTCTTTGAAGTTATTTCTCATGCTAAGTGTTTTAAATGAGGTGCCAAGCAACATATGTTTGAAGTTATGTCTCATGCTAAGTAAAGCATGTTTTCCATGGAAATTGACACGATTTAAATATGTTATCTTGTCCAAATACTTTCAGCATATTTTAGTAACTCCGTTTTCATGATAAACTGGTATGATGATTTAAGCACTAAGCCTTAGTGTTCAATTAAATATTTGTGACTAGTTATATGACGGATACTGAAAGACAATGAGAAAGTATCCTAGCTAAGTATCTAAGGTACGACGGTACTGATGTACTATGCTTTAAATACCTAAGGTTGTCAAAGTATATACATTGGTATTCATAAACATAATGAAAAGGGATACTGAAGGTAGGGAAGATATTCTAAAGAGTTTCTATGCTATATTTGAAAACTATTCTTTTAATGCTCTTCGAGAACTTGATAGCTTAAGTGAGCCGGATACTAAAGGTAAGGAAGGTATTTGAATAAATGTACCTAAGGTGTTGACGGTACATAGAAAACACCATGTGCACATTAGTAATATGACGTCGAGGGATTGAGCAAAAGGGTTCTCCCTGACTAAGGTTGATGTTGAGGGATTGAGCGAAAGGGTTCTCCCCGACTAAGGTTAACGTTGAGGGATTGAGCAAAATGGTTCTCCCCGACTAAGGTTGACGTTAAGGGTTAGATCTAGTAGTTCACTCTCAACTAAGGATAAAGGGAGGTCGAAGTATGGGTCTCCTAGGCCATATACCAGCAAAGGAAAGTCGAAGTATGGATCTCCTAGGCCATATACCAGCAAGGGAAGCCGAAGTATGGGTCTTCTAGGCTATGTACCAGCAAAGGGAGGCCGAAGTATGGGTCTCTTGGCCGGTAACAGACGTTGGGAGTTAGAGCGATGTATGCTCATTCTCAACTAAGGAATAATGATGTTTAATGGTGGTTTTAAAGGTTTTGTGTACACATTTGCTTGGTATATTTTAGTTCCAGTATTATGTTTTCGAGCTTTCAGTTTAAGCATGAGATTTATGTTTTTATTAAGTCACTCACTGGGCTTCTAGCTCACGTTTTCAAATGTTTTCCTTTTCAGTTAGCGGTCAGATTCCTCAAGGTTGATCCTGCTGCTGCTTGCCACTGAAAAGCCTGGCTTGTTTAGAAGAACTTAGGTTGATGGCTTGTTTATGTACACATGTTTTGAGAGGGACTAGGGCTTTGTTAGGAATGTTTTGGGCCATTTGTGAATATTTTTCCGTAGATGTTATGTCATGGTTGTATGCATGTGTTTATGTATCTTTGTAGAACCTTAAGGGAGGCTTGCTATATGCGTATACTACTAATGTGTTAAAAAGGTTGGTATTTAGATTAGAAGGCTTTGGTGGTGGCAACTGACATTAGGGTTAGTAACTACCAAGGTCATATCCTTATCTAAATTAAAAGGGTAATCTGGGAGGGGGTGTGACAATGATCCGTGGTTATTTCATGTAACTTAAGCATGTATGTGAGACATACAAGTGGATCATGTCTTAAGTAATAACCTAAATGGTCTTTAGTATAAGGATAAAGGAGGGATACCTTATCCTAGTGACACTACAGATACGACCCACTTTGTAGATTTTTACAAGTGTTGTAAAGTGCTATAAATTGTCTGATCCTGACCATTCATGTGGAGACATGCGAGCGGGGTGTCCTATACAAAGAGTTTGTATAAGACCAGACCATGAGATGATTAGTCTCTTTATATAATGTCGTTGATAATTGAGACTTACATTTTACTAAAATGACCATAGGTGACATGACCTTAATCCTGAGTGAGTTGGGACTCCTGCCACGGATCCGTCTGATTGGGGAGTTGGAAACTCAGCTACACAAGACAAAATTCACTCCTTTCCCGAAGTAAGGGTAAGTAGATAAATTGCTCCCTTAAGGGCTGATTTTGGGTCTTAAACATAATGGACACACCCTCTCTTTGGAGGAGAGGACTCAGTCATAGTAGGACTATGACTTATTGTTCATTAAAGGAATCAGTGGTACTTAAAGAGTTAGATGTAACTACAGGGACAAAATGGTAGATTGGCCTAACTGTACTTACGAGCGATTTGTGAAGGGTTATCGCACTGTTGATTGGTTGTATGGATACAGAAATATATCTGTAGTGCAAAGAGTGCAGTTGTCGGTCTTTAGTGGAGTGACCAACAGTTAACAGACAGTGGATCTCGTGACTAAAGAGTTTAGTCAGTTATTCACGTACCGTTTGAGCTTCAAGCTACAGGTCCATGAGGTCCCCTTAATAGCTCAATGGGTTCAAGTTAAGAATAAGATTTTAGGTTAGTTTGAAGGGTTCAATTTAACAAAAGGAAATTCAATTATATGTGATATAATTGGTGTACCATAAAATATTATTTATATTAAATACCATAAAATAGAAAAATAATTATAGTTTTTATGTTTCATATGATGAAATATTAAAACTATAGGTTATAAATATAATATGATAAGTTGGTTAACATACTTATTTATAATATATTAATTATATGATAATTAATTTTTTTTCTCTAATAACCGATTGGAGCGGGAGGTTATTGGAAGTTTTATGGTAACCGTGAGATAAAAAGGAAAATTGTTTTCCAAAAAATTAGTAGTTGATTTCATTTGGTAAAATCTCACGGAAAAAGGCTATCAAGTAAAAAAACTTTTTACTAAGCAATAGCCGTTGAGAGCATACACGATCGTTAAGAGTTGACTATACGGTAGTTACTCGTTGATCATTACTACACGATCAAGTAGCAAAGTTTATGCGATAGGCTTCATCTTCTAAACGATCGAGTACATCGTCTATGCGATAGACAATGTTCATATCTCCCGCTTACTCAATCGTATACCCCCTGTCTTCCTCAATCCAAGATCATACAGAGCCCACAACTCTTGGATTCTCACACTAAGAATATCAAGGTAACACTTGTGGTGGTGTTCTATATATGTTCGTGAATTGAGTTGGACTCAATTGGGTTCGAGAAGCATCAAGTTGTTCGTGTTGTTGGTTGGTCTGTTCATTGCATACAAGTGCTGCTTTGGATGCATTAGAGACTGGTCGAGGGATACTTGAAGAATAGTTCTTCAAAGGTACGCATACTCTATCCCTTATATTCTCTTATAGCATGCTGTAATTTCTGTTTATACATAATCTATTTGTTTCCGATTAGACTGTGATTATTGTGTTCATTTTGAATGGGATCTGGAATGATCCACTTCCGCTGCTCATAGAGATCTTCATTTTAGATTTCCTTCATAGAGGACCTTAGAAATAGCTTAACTTTGAATTTGGAGCTTCAAATTAACCCACAAATCCACAAATTTGTTAAAAACCGAGAGCTTTTGTTTCTGCCTGATTTTCACTGCCACTATTTTTCTTCGTTTTCCTTGCTTTTTGGGCCAAATTTCTTCAATAAAAACACCCGTCAACCTTCCTCTCATATCCCTCGATATTTTGGCTCTGTTTTGCTCAATTTTCCTCCACCAGAAACTCTTAATTATATTATTTTCTTCATCTCCCTTTTAAAGCTAGTGCAACTTAAAACTTAAATTTTAGCCTCAATCTTCGATTTCCAGCATCAATTTGAGGTTTAACACGTGCCCATATTACCAATCCTTCATCTCAAAGCCATCCAATGAAATAATTTTGAAGAAAATTGTTCAATTTAATCCAAAAAAATGTTCAATTTATCCTTTTCCTTCTAACTTTCGTGTCTACCCAAATTGTTCAATTTTCTTAGAGTGTAGGCATCATTCAATAGATAAAGCCTTGCTTTAGTTTGATGGGAGCATGATTTAGTAATTATAGTGTAATCTGGTTAAGGCTCCAAATTTGTAAACCTGTTGTAATTCATTTATCCTTTAATACTTGTCTATAAGTTAAATTTTGTAGTTTAGTGTGGGATTGTTAACATGGTTTGAACATGAATTATCCTTAATGGCTTGCAAATAATGTTTGAAAAAGATATTCTTGGCAAGCATCTAAATTTTAGCTTCGAGGCTTACATTTTTGTTGAACTAAGAGGCTTATGTCGTTGTGAAAATGCATCGAGACTTAAATTCTCTGTCTTGTATAATGATTAGAAAATTAAGAGTGATTTGCCTAATTCTTCACAAATATTAAGGTTTGAGTTGTGACAATTTGAACCAAGACTACTTTTACTGCTGCGACTTTAGAAACACCGAAGTCAAATATTTGTAGTATAAATCAATTTTGTTAATGATAATAGTTGTGATGATGATAAAGATGTCATTCTTAAAATTTTATATTAAGTGAAAATTTTGGTGGTAAATTTTTTTTTCGTATACTTCATACGACTATTGTGTTTAGCAATACTTGGATATAAATTGTTATGACATTATTTTTTTTATTATTATTAAAAGGATACAAAACTTTTCATTCAAAGGATGAAAAGAGACCACGGCAAGGATATAAGGAAATATAAAACGAAGAAGGAAAAAACAAGGCAAAAATAAAAGGGTAATAAGGACAACTAAAGAGAAAAAAAAAAAAAAAAGATCAAAGAAAGCATTCTAGCCACTTTATATAATCTGAATTGTGATGTAACAACCCGACTCCCTAGGGCTTATACTAGGTCGTTACTACATGCATGCATACATTTCAAATCGACACATTTTCATAATTTGGTAAAAGCCAACTAAATACTATGAAATAAATAACTTTCTTAAAAGTAAATGACTGAAATTCATTTAATAGGGTACCCTTAAAACCATAAAACAAAACTAGAAAATTCTCATGTAAAGTTTAAAAGTACAAATACCAAAATTTCAAGTTCAAACATCAAGTCTAGTAATTTGAAACATAAAATCCTAAAAACATGAGGGAAAGCATATGACTGGTCCAGTGGCTCGATCACGGATCCCGCTTGTCATTCGTCGGCCTGTTCTTACCCTTAACTGAAAAATAACATGAAAAAGAATTAGTATAAAATACAGTAAGTAAACTACGAGGTCAGGCTAAGCATCTATGTCCTCTAGATGCCACTCTCAAGTAGGACGTGCATGATCCTCTACTTTCCATGGGATGGTTAACTAGTGGTTAGTTGAACCCACTCGACCGTAGATTAGGTGTACTCACAAACCTCTAGGGAATCCTAAAGGAAAAAAATACCTCTGGTGAAGTCCCTAAGGAGATCACCACCTTTGGTGAATCCCGAATGAAACACAAACCTTTAGAGGAAACACAAACCTCTGGTAAAATCTCAAAGGAGATCACCACCTCAAGTGGGTATCTAATTACGGGTAGGGGTAACTACCACTATCATAAACATCACATGCATCATAAAACATAGTCCCACAACATGCAAATACATATCATCATGCTTAATGTTCATCTAGCAAATCATAATAACAAATTAACTTAGTTAATGTCGACACTCATAACATGCTTCAAAATATAATCAATCAACTTATTTATCCTCATGCATCTCGATGTAAACAGTCTTAGAATCCTCAAAACTAATCTTAAATTTATCGCCTGGCACATCAATCAAACGAAACTACGTGCCAAAGGAATTTCTCATACGAGTCAATTCTCCCCCAATATACGAACTTTCATTCTCATCCCAATCACCTCCATATTGAATAAGTAGACACGTTTCAATCATCCTACAAAGCAAGAGAATATTTGTCATTAAGTTGTACAAGCAATTGAAGTGTACTCTCGCTCTCTCTTAATCTTGCTATCTCTCTTAATCTTGCTCTCTCTCTTAATCTCACTCTCTCTTAATCTCGCTCTCTCTCCCAATACAAAATTTCGTAATGCTACCTTTCCAGAAATGATACTACAAAAATAATGAAATAGACTCAAAATAATGAAATACCGTTCTGAAAAAGCTTTTTCTTGGAAATCCTTGTTCGAAGAATCTCCGTTCAACAAAACACCGTCGAAAACCAGAGGAGTAATCACCGTTGAAATGGAATTTAGAGTTTAAAGAGATCAACGTTGTATTGTGTTTAGGTATTATTGATCGAGGCTTTAGTCGTGAAAATTGACAAATCATTCGTACACTGACGATCAATCACATCAAACTAGGGAATTTCAAGCGAGAGCGAGAGTGTTTAACTAATGTCTTGATTCACACATGCATTGAGTGAATGTTTTTTTGCATGTTTTACGTACAAGTTATACTATTATTTTAGTTTGACTTGGATAAAAAATATAGTTAACTTACTTAAATCAATCTTGATTGAATGTCGATATAGAAGATACATGCATTAATCCAATAAAAAAAAGAAAAGTAAAATTAAGACATCATAATTCATGAATTTGAAAGGATGCATAAATGGAGAAATGCAGAACACTAGATGTTTATGTTGAAACAAAAGAGTACGTAACAAGAGAAACAAACATAAACATTAAGTTGAGCAAGCACTACATATTCATATTCATACCAAAAAATAATAATAATAATAATAATAATAATAATAAAACATTTATAAAATGTTCCACTTCTCCCGACAGATATTGCAAATGATTGAGACGTATTATAATTAAAATTGAATTGTTGATGATATATATATGTATATAAATAAATATACCTATTATTGTAGTATTTTCAGGAAAATCATCAAACACAGACTGTAAATTTGATCCATGCCAAACGATTGCATCTCGTGCCCCTTGTTCAACCCTACCTTCATCATGTAGTTCACCTGCATTTTAATTTTTATATTTTGCAACACAACATTACAAGGTGTTGGGTTTTATGTCCTAAAACTCCCAGTTTGTAAAAATTAAATGTAAACCTCGAACTCTAGGTTTCCTAGATAAGCGTGTTTAGCTAAAGGAATGTCATATTATATATTTATTAAGTAGCAATTCATGTTTGTCTATAGGAGTTATGATGGAAGGGAAGAAAAAACATACTAAATGAGGGGTGACGTGGCGGTTAATCCTAGAACTCTGGAGGCGGTGGGAAGCTTTTGGAGGAAGAACTTCAAAAGCATGGTTTCGGCAATTGACATGAACAAATTTAGTAAAATCAGTGTCATTCGAAAACTGAGAGAAGCTAGTTTGCGAGGTTGTCTTTCCGGAGGAAGATTGCACAAGGAAAAGAACAAGAAGTGAGGAAAGAACAGCGAAGGCAGAATCTTGGGTTAATCAGGGCCCGAGGTGAAGATCGGAAGTTCCAGGCCAAACTAGAAGGAATTCTTGGCTGAAATTTTAAGGTAAGAAAGTTACTCAATTCTAAACAAGTTTGTAGAAGGAAGTTTCTTGGAAAGAGCTCTAGATTTCGAGTTATGAATTTTTAAAGTTGTAACAGGGAATCGGTGCATAAGCAGACAGCTGCTTGGATTGAACGAACAACCAGTTTACCATGGGAGTTATAGCGAGATGTGGGGATGAGGATCTCGCCTATAGAGGAAATCTCACTGATCTCGCTCTAGAGAATCTCGCCAATCTTGCTCTAGAAGGAAATCTCGCTAGGAATTGGGTTGAGTATCACTGGTAAGGTGAGTATCGCTAGGATGAAAAATTGCCAAGAAAAGCTTGATCTCGCTGGTATCGCTCTAGAGGATCTCGTTGGCATCGCTCTAGAGGATCTCACTAGCATCGCTCTAGAGGATCTCGCTAGCATCGCTCAGGGGGATCTCGCTGACCTCACTCAGGGGGATCTCGCTAGTAAAGTTGTCTGTGTTGATGAAAGTTCCTTTAATAAATGCATTAATTGAGGTATTTTACTAAGAATTCTAAGTAGTTTAACCGAGAATTATGTCCTTTCAGGCCAAGAAGAGCTAGAAGAGGCGTATAAACCATTAAGAGCTTGACGAGTGGTGAGTGACTAAGTGAATTAGTGTCTCCAGTACCTATGCATATAAGATCAAGTAAGTTACAGTAACATTAGTGATGAATTTATACTTCCTCAAGCAACAAATAGATGGAGAATAACTTAATGCATGTTCCCCAGCTTGTATATGTGTAGCACAGGCCAAGGTATGTCATGTAGTCATTTCAACAGTTAAGTTCTAGTGTTAAAATATGCTTCCTAGAGGAAGGCTATGAGAGAATGAGTTCTTGTACAGATGGTAGGCAACAAAACTTAACTTAATGATACAAAATACCCCGGTACCGAAGGACATTTGAAAAGGTACCTACCAACTTGATACCGAAGGACATTTGAGAAGGTATCTGACCAGAAGTGTGAAACCCGGATTTCTATTTTCCTTACTTAAGCAAGTGATAAAAGGAATTAACTAAGTGAAAGTTAAATCCTAAGTGATAAAAGGAATTAACTAAGTGAAAGTTAAATCCTAAGTTAAGGGGAAGGAAATTTCTAAGTGTTAAGTAGATTTTCCTTGAATAATTTAAGTTGAGCTTTAATTGGTAAAATTGTAATGAAATTTGTATAATAAATAGGTTGTTGAAAACAATTAGTGTGATTGGTGAAAGAAGGAATGGAGATTTGAAAAGAGAAAATAATATTGAAAAAGTTGGGGAAAATATTAAGTGGGAATAAATATAGAAATTAAGTACGTGGAATTAATGTGGAATAATATGAAGATTGAGTTTGAAAAATTTGGGGAAGAATATGGCTAAGTATGAAAAATTAGGTGAAGTACGAAGTAAGGAATTAAGGAAAAATATAAAAAATATTATTTTGGAATTATCCTGGAAGATCCGTGTAAAAGTATCACAAAGTGGTGAGCAAACGTGTACGGAGAACAATGTTCGCAGTAGCTAAGAGCGAGATCGTTGAGAGTGGGATCAGCGAGATCGTTGAGAGCAAGATCATTGAGATTGAGACCAGCGAGATTGGAGAGGAAATGGCAGAGAGCGAGATTGGATAGAAGATGGGAGAGAGCGAGACCAGCGAGAAAGCTGAAGAGAGCGAGAGTGGAGAGAAAAGTAAAGCTGGAGAGAGCGAGATTGGAGAGAGCTGACCAGCGAGATTGCTGGAGAGAGCGAGAGTGAAGAGAGCAAGACCAGCGAGAAAATGGGAGAGAGCGACACTGCCGAGAGTGGAGTGAGCGACATGCCGAGAGCGGAAAGAGCGAGAGCGCCTATGTGTTAGCCTTGGTTTGTCCGATTCGAACGTCACGCCCACACCTCGCCTATGCATTGAACGGCCGAGCAAGCTTCTGGGCAATGTATTTGGACGCGTTGGGGTGGATTATGCATGTAAAAACCCTAATTTGAATACAAACAAAGCTTGAAGACGTAAGGACAAATGTCAATTAAAATCTAGGTGTCCGATTAAGAGAAATTCTTAAACCCTAAGAAATTGTGTTGGATGCGTTTGGGAAGAACACATTGAATCAAGGTGAAGTCAGCTTACATTGATAGAGGGAGAATTAAACATTTGGCCATGCAGCCAAATAGGTGTTGTCAATCCCACGAGCAATTTGAACGCCTATAAATAGGGAGTTGGGATTTCATTTTCAAATCACACAAAAATCATAAATTTCGTAGAGAAAGTAGAGGGCAGTGAGGATTCAGAGGAATTTGTCAACTTTGGACGAGAAGATCTTCCAATATACTCGTGCGTTTGGAGTGATTTCAAAGCCATCTGAAAGCTCTAGAAGTCTAGTTTTCAGAATAGTGCTGCCGGAGGAAAAAACGCAAAGGAACTGGGCTGGAGGTTGAGAAGAATGTAGAAGGGTCAGACTGTCAGATCAGTCTAGGCCAGTCTTGAAGATTTTGAGATTCCGGCAAAAAAACGAGGAGTTCTGAGCTGAAAGTTTAGGGTAAGATTCCTAAGACATTTTAGAATAAGTTTGTAGAAGAAAGTATTTCCAAATAAGGTTTGGAACTATAAGTAATATAAATTGTAAATTGAATCTGGATTCTAGGGGTGAAAAAGGGACCCGAGGAGCTACTAGAGTGAAAAGTTCCTAAGAGTTCGAGGTGAGTGGCTAAAATGTTTTCGAACTAAAACGTTTTAAAACTATTTTGATTGCAAACGTTTTATAGAAAGCATGTTTGCGAAAATAATTCTCATGCCTACTAGTTTTATAAAGTGGTTCCAAGCAAGTTTGAATTGTGATTTGAACGCATGCATATTGTTGAAAAACTATTTACATATGTATATGTATTGATTTTATCCAACATGCATTACCATCTTTAAAGCCATGTTGTATATGTGTTATACTGTACATGCTTTAAAGAGAAAATTTGTATATAAATAGTTTTGGTAAAATGCGATGTCGAAGTAGAAGGAGAAGGCATCCACCCAACTAGATACTGAAGTACAAGGAGAAGGTATCTATTAGTACTGAAGTACATTTGAGAAGGTACCAAGCCAACGGGATACTAAAGTACGTTGGAGAAGGTATCCTAGTAGCTCGATACTGAAGTACAAGGAGAAGGTATCTGAGCAGTAGTACCTGATGTGTGAAGGTACTTAGTGTGGCCACAGGTGAATAAAATCAGAGATTGAGCAAAAGGGTTCTCTCTAGACTAGTAGTTGGTGTTGGGATTATTTTACTAGATATACAGAAAATATTTATGCTTTCAGATAAAACTATTTTCTGAAATTATGCATGAGAATTTACTATGTTTTCTCGGTCACTCACTTAAGCTATTTTCTGTTTTATCTCTAATAACCACTAAAAGACTTGTAACCGTTCCTAGGTGGTTACTGTTAATGTTGTACACATGTTACTATTGTTCATATAAGGACTAGGGTTTGTGGGTTTTGGGACTTGTAAATCTAATGTTGTAAATACTCTAAACATATTAAGTTTCTAAGTTAATAAATTATGGGCCTACAGCCGTCCCATTGCATATAATTTGTATTTGGTATCAGAGTTATTCCGCAAGAGTTTTTAGGCAGTAAGTGTTAGCCTAAGGGTTGATAACTGCTGCAGTCACACCCTTCTCTAGGCTAAAAGGGTGATCTGGGTGGGGGTGTGACAGTTTGGTATCAGAGCATAAGTTTTTGGGACAATTGAGGAATTAGTTGATACCAGCTTGGTATTAAAGGATGGGTTATACGTAAGTTTGGGAAAGATTTAAGCTAGCTTAGTACTAAAACATAATACTTTGGGTGAAAGAGAGAGTTCATGCATTAGATTAAGTCCCATAGATAAGTTCCGAACATGTGTACCTAATAATTAGGCAAAGATGCTCACGAAAAGAGGCAGACCGAGCAAGCAGACTGAGAAGAGGAATATTGACCCTACCAGTGGAGGTCCTGAGGTCTCGTCAGACCCATATTCGAAGGGGAAAAAAGTTAGAGACTCAATAGAGCAGGAGGCAACTTCTGAAAACGAGTCTAGTACACCAAAGGTAGGTGTAGATCCTGAGATGGAAGATCGAGTGTTCGATAGAATCACTCAAAGACTAGCGGCGAGTGTAGAATCGATTCAAAATGATCCAGAAAAGAAATTCGACGTCGAGAGGCTGAAAGCTTTATGAGCCACGATGTTCGATGGAGCCACAGATCCATTAGATGCTGAAATCTGGTTGGATTTGATTGAAAAGTGTTTTAAAGTTATGAGATGCCCTGAGGACCGTAAGGTCGAGTTAGTGGTATTCTTGCTGTAAAAAGGGGTTGAGAAATGGTGGAAAGTGATAGAGGCTAGAAGGAGTAGTTCAGAAACTATGACTTGGTCTGAGTTTAGACAAGTATTTGAGGATAAATACTACCCTAGTTCTTTTAGAGATGCGAAGAGGGAGGAATTCCTTAGGCTAACTCAAGAAGTAATGACGGTTGCTGAGTATGAGCAAAAATTTACTGAGTTATCTCAGTATGCCCTCCCGATCATCGCGGAAGAGAAGAAGAGGTGTAGGAGATTTGAGAGTGGCCTAAGAAGAAAATACGTACACCTGTTACCTCTACATCTAATTGGGTGAATTTCATTCAGTTAGTTGAGACCGCTATCCGAGTAGAGCAGAGTGTAGCGAAGGAGGATGAACTTCAACCAAGAGAAGGATAGTTTAGAGTGCCTGGAGAAACAAGAAGTAAAAAATTTAGATCCTCGTTCTCTGGACAGTCGGTGATAAGGAATTTTGGGGGCATGAGCCAACAAAGTTTGAGTCGAAAGAAGTCCAGACCTGTAGCTAAACAAAGTGATAGATCAGCATCAAGTCGTGCTAGTGAGTCGGTGGCTAGTACGGGGAGGAAACCACTTTGTGTAAACTGTGGTAGGCCTCATACAGAGGTATGCTATGGTAATAGGAATGTTTGTTTCAAGTGCGGACAAGCTGGGCATTTCAAAAGAGATTGTCCTCAGCTAAGTCGTGGAACACAAAATGAACAAAGACAAGTAACACAGATGAGGAACCAGCCTAGAACAATCAGAACTAGAGGTGAAGGACCCGGTGTAGCTAAGCAGAAAGGGGTAGCTGGATGACCCCAACAGCAACTGCAGCAGCAGCAGGGTAGAATGTACACTATGACACACCAGTAAGTGGAAGAAGCTCCAGATGTCGTAACTGGTACGATAACTTTATGTAATCAATCCGCTTATGAATTATTTGATCCTAGTGCTACATACTCATTCATATCTAGTATGTGTGCATTACATATAGATAAAATACCTGAATGTATGGATGAGGAATTATTTATCTCTACGCCTGTAGGAGATACTCTAGTGGTACATGAGTATTATAGGAATTGTGAAGTAATTCTTGGAGACCAAAGTTTTTGGGTCGACTTAATTCCATTAGAATTATTAGAGTTTGATGTTATCTTAGGTATGGATTTCCTAAGTAAACACTATTCCACTATGGATTGCTTTAGAAGAGAAATAGTGTTTAGGAAACCTGGGGAAAAAGAAATATCTTTGGTAGGAAGTAAAAGAATACTCCCAGGAAGTTTAATATCAGCGGTAAAAGCTAGAAAACTGTTGAGTAAAGGATGTGAAGCTTATTAGCATCTGTAGTAGTTTCCCAAGATAAGAAACTAAAACCTGAGGATGTACCTGTAGTACAAGAATTCTTAGATGTGTTCTCTGAAGAATTACTAGGCTTACCGCCTGATAAGGAAGTGAAAATTACTATTGAGGTAATTCCTGGTACTGTACCTATATCCCAAGCACCATATAGGATGGCCCCAACGGAGTTGAAAGAGTTAAAAGTTCAATTACAGGAACTTGTGGATAAGGGGTACATTCGACCCAGTGTATCACTTTGGGGAGCACCAGTCTTGTTTGTTAAGAAGAAAGACGGTACTCTTAGATTATGCATAGACTATAAACAGTTGAATAGGGTGACCATTAAGAATAAGTACCCATTGCCTCGTATAGATGATCTCTTCGATCAGTTAAAGGGAGCAACGGTGTTCTCTAAGATAGATTTGAGGTCAGGCTATCACCAGTTGAAGGTGAAAGACACAGATGTTCCTAAAACTGCATTCAGAACTAGATATGGACATTTTGAGTTCTTAGTAATGCCGTTTGGATTAACAAATGCTCCTGCGGTATTTATGGACTTGATGAATAGGATATTCCATTCTTATCTGGATCAGTTTGTGATAGTATTCATAGATGACATACTAGTGTATTCCAGTAGTGCGGAAAAACACAAAAAACATCTAAGGATGGTATTACAAACTTTAAGAGAAAAGAAGTTATAAGCCAAATTTAGTAAGTGTGATTTTTGGTTAAATCAAGTCATATTTCTTGGGCATATAGTTTCAGTTGATGGAGTTAGTGTTGATTCCCAAAAGATAGAAGCAATAGTTAATTGGGAATGACCCCTGAATGTAACCGAAGTACGTAGTTTTCTGGGTTTAGTAGGTTATTATAGGAGATTCGTGGAGGGTTTTTCTAAGATAGCCCTTTCATTGACAAACCTGACAAGAAAAGATGCGAAGTTTGAATGGTCGCCAAAATGCGAGCATAGTTTCCAAGTGCTGAAACAAAGGTTAATATCAGCATCAGTATTAACTCTACCTACACTAGGTAAAGAGTTTGAAGTTTATTGTGATGCATCCCGACAAGGATTAGGATGTGTGCTGATGCAGGAGGGAAAAGTAGTAGCCTATGCTTCACGACAGTTAAAGAAGCATGAATGTAATTACCCTACACACGACTTAGAATTAGCAGCAGTTGTGTTAGCTCTAAAATTGTGGAGACATTACCTGTTTGGTGAGCGATGTCATATATTTACAGATCATAAGAGTCTAAAGCATATCTTTGATCAAAAGGAACTAGACTTAAGACAGAGAAGATGGCTTGAATTGATTAAAGATTATGACTGTACAATTTACTATCACCCAGGTAAAGCAAATTGGTAGCTGATGCCTTAAGTCGAAAAACTAGATCAGCTAGAGCTAGTATCAATTCAGTGAAGGGTACACTGATTTATGAGTTGTATAATGCTAGGGCAGCATTATCAGTAGGTCGAAAAGGAGAATTACTAGCCTTATTTCAAGTACGTGCTACGCTCGAAGAAGATATTCTACATGAACAATTAAAGGATTCTGATCTTCAAAAGTTAGCTAAAGAAGTGGATAAAGGATTAAGGACGGATTACCAATTAGGAGCTTTAATTGGTAAAATTGTAATGAAATTTGTATAATAAATAGGTTGTTGAAAACAGTTAGTGTGATTGGTGAAAGAAGGAATGGAGATTTGAAAGGAGAAAATAATATTGGAAAAGTTGGGAAAAAATATTAAGTGGGAATAAATATAGAAATTAAGTATGTGGAATTAATGTGGAATAATATGAATATTGAGTTTGGAAAATTCGGGGAAGAATACGGCTAAGTATGAAAAATTAGGTGAAGTACGGAGTAAGGAATTAAGGAAAAATATAGAAAATATTATTTTGGAATTATCCTGGAAGATTCGTGTAAAAGTATCACAAAGTGGTGAGCAAACGTGTACGGAGAACAATGTTCGCAGTAGCTAAGAGCGAGATCGTTGTGAGTGGGATCAGCAAGATCGTTGAGAGCGAGATCATTGAGATCGAGACCAGTGAGATTGGACAGGAAATGGGAGAGAGCGAGATTGGATAGAAGATGGGAGAGAGCGAGACCAGCGAGAAAGCTGGAGAGAGAGAGAGTGGAGAGAGCGAGACCAGCGGGAAAGCTGAAGAGAGCGAGAGTGGAAAGAAAAGTTAAAGCTGGAGAGAGCGAGATTGGAGAGAGCTGACCAGCGAGATTGCTGGAGAGAGTGAGACCAGCGAGAAAATGGGAGAGAGTGACACTGTCGAGAGTGGAGTGAGCGACACTACCGAGAGCGGAAAGAGTGAGAGCACCTATGTGTTAGCCTTGCTTTGTCCAATTCGAACGTCACGCCCATGCCTCGCCTATGCATTGAATGGTCGAGCAAGCTTCTGGGCAATGTATTTGGACGTGTTGGGGTGGATTATGCATGTTAAACCCTAATTTGAATAAAACAAAGCTTGAAGACGTAAGGGCAAACGTCAATTAAAATTTAGGTGTCCGATTAAGAGAAATTCTTAAACCCTAAGAAATTGTGTTTGATGCGTTTGGGAAGAACACATTAAATCAAGGTGAAGTCAGCTTACGTTGATAAAGGGAGGATTAAACATTTGGCCATGCAGCCAAGTAGGTGCTGTCAATCCCACGACCAATTTGAATGCCTATAAATAGGGAGTTGGGATTTCATTTTCAAATCACACAAAAATCATAAATTTCATAGAGAAAGTAGAGGGCAGTGAGGGTTCAGAGGAATTTGTCAACTTTGGACCAAAAGATCTTCCAATATACTCGTGCGTTTGGAGTGATTTCAAAGCCATCTAAAAGCTCTAGAAGTCTAGTTTTCAGAGTAGTGCTGCCGGAGGAAAATACGCAAAGGAACTGGGCTGGAGGTTGAGAAGAATGCAGAAGGGTCAGACTGTCAGATCAGTCTAGGCCAGTCTTGAAGATTTTGAGATTCCAACAAAACCACGAAAAATTCTGAGCTGAAAGTTTAGGGTAAGATTCCTAAGATATTTTAGAATAAGTTTATAGAAGGAAGTATTTCCAAATAAGGTTCGGAACTATAAGTAATCTAAATTGTAAATTGAATCTGGATTCTAGGGGTGAAAAAGGGACCCAAGGAGCTACTAGAGTGAAAAGTTCCTAAGAGTTCGAGGTGAGTGGCTAAAATGTTTTCGAACTAAAACGTTTTTAAACTGTTTTGATTGCAAACATTTTACAGAAAGCATGTTTGCGAAAATAATTCTCATGCCTACTAGTTTTATAAAGTGGTTCCAAGCAAGTTTGAATTGTGATTTGAACGCATGCATATTGTTGAAAAACTATTTACATATGTATATGTATTGATTTTATCCAACATGTGTTACCATCTTTAAAGCCATGTTGTATATGTGTTATACTGTACGTGCTTTAAAGAGAAAAGTTGTTTATAAATAGTTTTGGTAAAATGCGATGCCGAAGTACAAGGAGAAGGCATCCACCCAACTAGATACTGAAGTACAAGGAGAAGGTATCTATGGGTACTGAAGTACGTTTGAGAAGGTACCAAGCCAATGGGATACTGAAGTACGTTGGAGAAGGTATCCTAGTAGCTCGATACTGAAGTATAAGGAGAAGGTATCTAAGCAATAGTACCTAATGTGTGAAGGTACTTAGTGTGGCCACAGGTGAATAAAGTCAGAGATTGAGCAAAAAGGTTCTCTCTGGACTAGTAGTTGGTGTTGGGATTATTTTACTAGATATACAGTACTTTGACTTGAGAAATGATTATACTGTTTTATGTTTAAAACAGTTTTATATATATTACGCTTGGAAAATATTTATGCTGCAAAAGTTTATATTTCAGATAAAACTATTTTCTGAAATTATGCATGAGAATTTACTATGTTTTCTCGGTCACCCACTGGGCATAAGCTCACCCCGTTTTCAAATGTTTTTGTTTTTCCCCCCCAGATAGCAGTCAAATTCTCTGAAGACAGCTCAGTATCTGCTTTGCCACTTAAGGACCAAAAGACTTATAACCGTTGCTAGGTGGTTACTGTTAATGTTGTACACATGTTACTATTGTTCATATAAGGACTAGGGTTTGTGGGTTTTGGGACTTGTAAATCTAATGTTGTAAGTACTCTAAACATATTAAGTTTCTAAGTTAATAAATTATAAGCCTACAGCCATCCCATTGCATATAATTTGTATTTGGTATCAGAGTTATTCCACAAGAGTTTTTAGGCAGTAAGTGTCAGCCTAAGGGTTGATAACTGCTGCAGTCACGCCCTTCTCTAGGCTAAGAGGGTGATCTGGGGTGGGGTGTGATAAGAAGTACCTAAGGTATGACGGTACTTAGTATGGCCACGTACACGTAGGCAGTTCTGAATGAGAGGCCGAAATATTGGTCTCTTGGTCGGTAATAAACGTTGGGAGCTAGAGCATTTAGGCTCGTTCTCAACTAGAGAATAATGATGTTTGAGGATATCTAAGAATGGTTTAAAGCTACATTTAGAGACAATTGCTTGAAACACTCATTAATATATTTACATGTTTATAGTAATGTAATGCATAATGTTATACTATTTTATAGTCACTCACTAGGCTTTAAGCTCACGGAACCTCTATGTTTTCCCTTCTCAGGTAGCGGTCAGTTTCCTCAATGTTGATTCCCGCTGCTGCTTGCCACTGAAAGACTCGGCTTATTAAGAAGACTTAGGTTGATGATTTATTTATGTACACATGTTTTGAGAGGGACTAGGGCTTCTTTAGGAATGTTTGGGCCATCTGTGAATATTTTTCTGTAAATGTAATGTCTTAGATGTATGCATGTATTTATGTAATGTTTGTAGAACCTTAAGGGAGGTTTGTTGTATGCGTATATTACTAATGTTTTCAGTAGGTTGGTATTTAGATTAGAAGGCTTGGGTGGTGGGTGCTGGCAGTAGGGCTAGTAACTATCACGGTCATATCCTCTTCCAGAATAAAAGGGTAATTTGGGAGGGGGCTTAACAACATATTCTATTATTAATAAATATGTTATTCAACATTTGTTCAATAAAGGTATTGAATCTATTAATTGCATTCATAAAGTCTAAATCAAATAAACTAAGATCCATGGTTATTATATGAATACTTGAACTTTACGTAGAGATATAGAGATGGATCACGTTCGAGTAAATAGCCAAAACGGTCTATAGTATATGATTAAGATTGGGTACCTTATTCTAGTAACACTATTGGATGCGGTCTACTCTGTAGCTGTTACAAGTTATTGTAAAGATACTACAAACGAAGTGATCCAAATTCATTCATGTATTGACATGAGGAGTGGAGGCGTCCTATGCAATGAGTTTGTATAAGATCGGACCAAGAAATAAGTCACTCTTACTTTATAACGTTGTTTACTGTTTAAGACTGACTATTTCGCTTAAATGACCTAGGTAATTCGATCTTAATCTTAAGCTAACTATGAACTCTTGTCTATCCAGGATTATCCTTAGATTTGGATGGGTGAGGGTTGGCTCAACAACACTGGCTCAATAAGCCTCTCATTTCGGGGGTAAGACTGGGTAGATAGCTGGAGACATAGGGTGCAAGTCGGAATTCACACCTACTTGATTTAGAGATAGAAGAAAGATTGTTATCTTAAGTACTGAATCCACGTCTTGAATGTTATAAATGCTAGGTATTGACATTTTTTTTCAATATTAAACTCTTCTTTACACTATTCTCTTGCTTTTTATTATTCTAATCCTCCAAATTTTGATGAGTTGCAAATATCAAGTATTTGCATGCACAAAATGTTTTTTTTTTTTTTTTTTGAAAAAAAGATTGTAAGTGATTTTTAAATGTGTAAAGGTATTTACATGTTTTTGTTTTCAAATATATTAAAGTCTTCTTTATTTATTTACCTTTTATTATTCCAATATTTGAGACTTTTAATGTATACATTAAGTTATCCAATAGAAAATCATTTTATCGAATATAGTATTTCCATCACAATATGTGATTTATTATTATAGAGTATCTGTACGATGATTAATTTTATTTTTATTGTATTTGCAAGACTTAACCACAAAATTTTAGTTGTTACGAAGTATTTGTGTAGCCTAGTTTTAAGCATGTTACCTTATTGTCTTTGGAGGCTATCATGGACACCAACTCTAAGTGATTTTTTTTTTTTTTTAATTAAAAACATCATTTTTTTAGTTTGTTAAATTAGTATATTATCTTAAGTTTATAAATTTTAGGGGATTTTTGGTCAGGTAGTTAGACCAATAGATATTTTATTTTAATTTATTAGATTTGTTTAAAACACACCATAATTTAAGGATTGGACAACAAAGTTATATTTGTCCATTTTTAGTTTCTAAAAAGTAGAAGATTTAGTTGTTTGGCCATTTTTCTAAACTGAAGTCGTTTTGGTCATTTTTTAGAAATGCTATTCTATTTTGGTAATTTGTCTAATCCACCCATTTAATTTTGAATTTTGTGCCAAAGCCAATATTAAATTAGGATTAATTGGAGAAAATAGCAAAATCGAGGATGTCTTTTGATTTTGTCAAAAAATAGAAATAATAAATTTTTTGGCAAAAGTGTCTCGCGTACATGACTTATATTTTTTAATCCCCAAATTGCCCCTAATATGATCAATTAACAGTTTTTTTGAGTACTGTGTATAAATTATCAATAGAAATCCAATGCAATTGAAATCATCTGTTATGAGATTGTGTATCAATTCTCAATAAAAATACAATGTAAATGGAATATCGTTGGTTATAAGACTTCAACCTAACAAATTCAAGAAATAAAGTTGCCAGATTTTTCTCTCATTTTAAAATTTGAATTGACAATTTCATATCTATTTTGATTTGATTTAACCACTTTTTGAAAATATTCAATATTAATCAATCTTTAATTTATTTATCGCCATTTTTATTTTTATTTATAATATATCTTTAGATTTGACATTATTTTATTAGTTTTTTATTATTTTAAATTCAAATTAAATGTTTTTTTTATTCTGGTTAGGGTTTTATTTAATATTTCATACATATTATCATCTAACAAACTATATAATATATTTAAATTTTATCATCTTTTTGTACTTTTTGATCCTCTTTTATTCATTATCATCTTTATTATATTAATATACCATTAATTTATCTTTTTGACAAATAAATAAGTATTCACTTTTGTTGTTTTTTATATTCCTGTACAACGAGTTAGGCTTCTTGGTTTTGTGGTTGATAGAGTTATAAATACAGTGTAATTGTAGAAACTAAGATGAGAATAGAATTATGCATATAGTATAATTATAAATAAAAAAGCTCCCTTCCTTGTTTTTCTCTCCCAAATTATATTTCAATTTATATTTTATTATCAAATTAGATTTTATCTAACTACTTATCAAATTAATCACAATAAACAAAAATTTCCTTATTTTTCTCTCCAATTTATATTTGAGTTTATCTTTTATTATCAAATTTGATTTTCTAACAAACATTCAATTTTGTTTAAATGTTTGTTATAAATTCAATTGTATCTAAATGTTTTTTTTCATTATTTTATACATATTGGTATCAAATTAATTTGGTTTTTTTTTTTTTTCATATTTTCGATGTTTTCAATTTTTCATATAGAACACAAAAAAAAATGGCTTGTTAAAAAGAAACATATAAATGAGAATTAAGCTTTAAATGTTTGAAACATGTGTGTGGTTCACTTTATTATTAATATTATAACTATCATTATTAGATAACAAAAAAACCCTAAATCTCATCTTCTTTAATTAGTCGCCTCACAAAATCTCTTTTTCTCGTTCTCAATCTCATGTCTGAGATTGTTGGTTCAACAACCCTTTTCTTGAATTTCATCATCTTCGCTAACTTTTGATGACCACCCTCGTCAGGTCGCCGATCTTTTTCGCTCGCACATATGTTTTCTGCTTTTGTTCCTATTTTGAATATCATTTTCAACAATGACATTCTAGGATTGATAATGTTTAAAGTTGGTTTTCAAGATCCTTTGAGCAAAATGGTCACATGAAATGAAGAAGATGAAACTCCCTACAACTGGTTTGGTGTCAAAGGTGATCATATTTTCAATAGTCACAAAGTTTCGAAGTTGCAATTCCTTCAAATACTCAATTGCCAACAACAACTTTACTAGTGTTGCAATTCCTTCAAATACTCAGTTGCAAACATCAACTTTACCTAGTGCAATCAACTTTGGTCTTTCTCACCTTAGAGGAAATCCATCATTGTAGGCATCCACAAGTTTTTAATGACCTTCATTGCCTGGTCGTCTTCTTCCTCGCATAAATGCGTTCTATAGGTAGCTGGAAGCATTAAGGACCATATTGAGTGATTTTTAATTTCTGCCAATGAAATGTTAAGATATTGTGTATTTGCTATTCTAGAATGTTCACGTGTAGTGTATTTATGGTATTCGAGTTGTTTTGGAAGTGGGTATCTTTGCATTCTTGTTTGTACTTAATTTTGTTGTTTAAAGGTAGTTTTGTCATTTACTAATTACTATTTTCTATTATATAATTCGTCTTGCTATTTTTATAATTTTGAAACCTTTTTGACATTTTTCCTAATGAAACTATAAAATTTGCTACTTATATTGTCAGCCCTTAAATTATTTAGGAGAATATATATATATATAGAGAGAGAGAGTTAATTGAAATTTTAGCCCTTTTAATATTTGAATTTGTGAAATTAGATCATTTTAAAAAACGTTGTTTTTTTGGTCCCTTCAAATTTTCAAAAAATAGAAATTACAATTATACCTTTCAGATTTAAAAATTCACAAAAAAAAAAAAAAAAAACTAAGAATCCCCCTTTCTTCTTCATTCTCCCCTCCTCTCCCCGGTTTCCTCATTTCCCTTCTTAGTTCTCATCTTCCTCTTTCACCGACTTTGAATCGATTTTTTTTCATCCATTTTCATCTTCCACATTTTCGACTGGATCGATTGAGTTCCATCATCTTCACAGGTTTAGTTCAAACCTTTTTTTTCCTCATTTTTGTTTGTTTCCGAGAAGTTCTCAGATTTTTAGGGTTTCGAGTGAAATTTCTTTGATTTCATAATCTTTTTGCATTTATATATCATTTTTGGCATTCTCTAAAAAGATATTGACTAAAAATTTTGATTTTTTCACATAAAAATCCAACCTTTAATCTCTGGAAAATGATGAATACCTAGTCAGGCTTCATGTAAGCCAAACCGGGCCATGATAAAGGCGAGTAAACAAAGAGACGATGACGCTCTCCGGTCTACCTTGGGCAAGTATGGACTGGGGAATTTTCCCAGTACAAGCTCTGGCCGGGTATGGACTGGGCATTAAGGTTAGGTTGGGACCTAGCGATGGGGGAGGTGAGGGTTACCTGGTCTCTCCTCAATTGGAAGTGTACCAGGGCTCAAAAGTGGGTTGCCTGAGGCTAGGCGAGGTACGGGTGCCCCGCTTCTTTATGAATACTGTTCTATTTTCGTTGTAGACAATTATCACACCCAGAGCTTGTGGTAACCGACGAGGAGATGGAGTTCATGAATCACGTTATGCTTGTTACCTTTCAACCTTTCTGGGATTCACTCGATACTTCTATGTGCAAACTTTGAGGCCTAAGAGTTAATTGTGTACGCTTCACTGGTTTCACGACACTCAAATGCAGACTTGGAACATGAGCTGAGGATGGTATGTCGAAAATTTCCCCATCTACTCACTACTGGTGGGGTTATGGAGTACAAGAATCTTCCAATAGATCGGTGGAATCTAAGTCGAGATGCTTTCGTATCACAAGCAGCACAATAATCCCAAGTCAATGCAAGATCATGCAAATAAGTTTTTTAATCAATAATTTAAACAAAAAAGAAAAAGAAATTAAGTTTTTAATCTTATAAAATTAATTACCATTCACTTGAGACTGAATTAGTGAAAAAAAATCATGCAAGATCGTGCAAATAAGGAAAACATTGCAAAATCACTCTAATTCATGCAAAACAAATCCAAAGCCATGCAAAATCATACAAACAAGCACAATAATCCCAAGTCAATGGAAAATAATGGGAAATCAATAATTTAAAAAAAAATAAAAATAAATTAAGTTTTAATCTCATATAATTAATTACCATTCACTTGAAATTAAATTAGTGAAAGTAAAAAAAATCATGCAATATCGTGCAAATAAGGTAAACCTTGCAAAATCACTCTAATTCATGCAAAAAAATCTAAACCATGCAAAACACTACAAGAAAAAGACGATCTCCCGACGCTAAAACCCACTGTCAGGAGATATAATATTTCCAGACACCGTACAACAATCGTTGGGAATTATAAGTAACTCTCGATGAAGTTAACCCAACGTCAAGAGTTTTGGTACAATCTGACCTAACTCCCAACGGGTTAATTAACCTGTCGAGAGTTATGCATAATTTTCGACAACTCTTCCTCATCGTCGGGAGATATAGGTGGGAATTGAGATTGAATATGGCATAACTCTTGATGTTAATTTTACGTTGTTGAGAGATATGTTTCACGAGACATCGAGTTTAAAGATAAGTATCTCCTGACGCGGACGATTCAATAAAGACGTTAGGCGTTATGCATATCTCCTGACGAGTAATTTTAGGCGTCGGGAGTTAGTAACCCTAATATCAGATATGAAATCAATCAGATTTGAAATCGCCTTTTTCTTCCATGGAATCCCCTTTCTTCTTTTTCCTTTCCCATATGCTCGAACGATTCTCCCCTTAAAACATTGATCAGCGTCGAGTCGTTGAACGTCATCGAAAACTGCACTGTCGTCAATCAGTTTCAGGTAATCTCTCTCTCTTTCATGGCTGTGTTTAAGGTATTTTGATGGTGAAATAAGGGTTTGTTTAGGGATTTTAATGGTGAAAATAAGGTTTCTTTGTTCTCTTTTCATAATTGTGTTTGATGGATTATGTTTAGGATAATTTCCTTGATGGTTGTGTTTAAGGTATTTTAATCTATTTCATTTGTGTGTTTTTCTCCGTTTTCTCTCTATTTTGAATTGTTCTTGAATCTTTGAGTGTTGTTCACCATTATTAAAACTAATCAAGAATTCTTAAGTCTTAATTTCATTGATTGTAGTTGATAACAGGCAGAAATGCACATTATTACGTGCTAAGTTATAAAACAATGCAGGATTGCAATGATAAAAATATACAATATTGCGTCAAAAAGCATTAAGTTCATAATATTGCGATCGCATGCATCCATCGCATCAAAACAGTTAACTTATGTATTTTTGTGCAGAATATGCGTTGACGCAAGGCGGAAAATGCAATCCAAAGAAATCAACGGCTGAGCGCATTAAGAGATTGCATTGACGCAAGGCTATACGATCATTTGCGCTCGCGAATATCTGCTCAAGAAGGTTACCGCATAGAGTTGGCGCATCATGGTGGGCGCATCTGGGTGAAAAGCGTAATAAATCACGATGGGACAGAAAGCTCATGGTGGTCGATTCCGAATTAAGTTCACAAGTCGTTAACGAACTACTGTAGCAAGTACACTCAACTTTTCCGTGACAAATATTCGGCGCATCAAATAAAGAATTAATGCCATCCCATTAGTGTAATCATAAGAGAGAAAAAGCCTTTCACCCCGAAGCTCTATAAATACAAGAGGCCTCCTTCAGTGAAGGAGTTCGTTCAGTTAGATAATTTTCCATATAGATAGAAGTAGCCTTGTTCATAGTTTTCTTTTACTTAGAAGGCTGAAGCGAGTGAAGGGAGATTATACAGAGAGATCGTTTCGGTGAACTTGGAAGAGTGTCGGAAGCGTCGAGATTAGCGAGAGAGCCAACCACTGCGGAAGTAGGAACATATTTTGAGCAGAATAGAGTTAACACTGTAAGAGCCTTGGAAAGCAAGGAATTACTACCATGCTCTCTATCCTTATCTTCCATTGTCATTTTGTACTCTGAACTTATTTATAGAAATGGAATTCACATCTTTATATTTGTTCACTCTCTGTACATTACGCATGAGTAGCTAAATTTGTCGAATGGGTTGAGAAGCACTTAACTAGCATAACTGGGGATCTTCATTCTATGCGATTATCTTGTATTATGTATGTGTCATTCATCCATTAGAGACACTCGGGAGGGTAGTCTAAGGATAGAATCTAGGCTTGAAAAAGTCAAGTTAGAATCTAGGCTCGGGAGAGTCAGATTAGAAACGCATAATCAAGAGATAGGAGCTTAGGAATAAATGTTGTATGCTATTAACGCATCACATGCATCCTAGAGATAGGTTATGATTGTATGCGGTCACCTTATCCTTGTGTGCATCTTGCATCATCACATAGGCAAGAAGTAGAGACTTAGGATTAAGCTCTATAGACATTATCGCATTCATCGCATTCGTCCTAGAATTACGAGCTACCGCATTTGCATTTGGAAATGATTTGTTGTCGTATGAGTGTAGAATGATCGCATAGTTTGAATGCATCCTCGGGAAACGCTAGCTAAAGACCTTCTCAACCCATTCCTCCGCATACTCAGTGTATCTGTCGCATAATCAATCTTTTCTCAAATTCGCCGCATACTCTTTATACTTCAAACAACAAACCAACCAAACCATTAATTTATTTGTTACCGCAAGGTGATCTAAAAATTACTACCGCATATTGTTTTCCTTAGTCCCTGAGTTCGACCATGGACTTACCAGGAAACTCAGTAGGATTTATACTTGGGTCATGCTAAAAAAACTTGTTTGCACAATGTATTTCCCACCAACGGAGAATACCAGAAGAAGAAATTTGATCACCAAATTTGAACAGGATATTGACGAATCGCTCAGGGACGCTTGGGCGAGGTTTAAGATGCTGGTAAGAGATTGCCCGCATAACGGCTTACCAGACTGCTTACAGATGGAGATTTGTTTACCAAGGATTAAACCCGGCATCGCAGACAGCGGTCAATGCGACAACAGCTGGTGGTTTGCTTGATAAAACTTACGAGGAGGCGAAAAATATACTTGATCGCATTTAAAAAAATCACGAGGACTGGAGAGAAAACGATCAAAGATTAAGAATTAAAGAAAATGACGCGAACAACGGGGCCATCGCATCCCTACAGAACCAAATGACTGCGATGATGAGTTTGATACAAGGTATCGCAATTAATTGCATGGGAGCGCAAAAAGGGCAGGTCAACGCAATTGCCCAAACGACCACAAGTTGTGTCATCTGTGGAGAAGCCCATCTGATGGCTGAATGCCCATGAAATCTGCAGTCAGTATGCTTCATAAAGAACAACCTTATTCCGATACGTACAATCCCGGGTGGAAAAACCACCCCAATTTCGTGTGGAAAAATCAACAACAAAGCTTTCAACCAGTGGCGCAAAAAGAAGGGCCACCCGGATTTTTTCGCGAACCAACGATCCAACACATAACCAAGCCAGCAGTTCGCGGGCACTGCAATCTTCATCCTTTGAGAGCTTGCTGAAGCAGTATATTGAGAAGAATGAATCAGTGCTTCAGAATCAAGCAACGTCCATCCGAAATCTCGAAATTCAGCTAGGACAGATTGTGGGCGAACTAAAAAATAGACCGTAAAGGAGCTTTGCCGAGCTCAACTGAGCTCCCTTACAATGCTGGAAGTACAGAAAGGAACAATACTTAGGAATCTTTTTGCTAAGCGAAAAAATGACTGCGGAAGTAGGGGAGGAACCCATCACGATCAACTTGAATGCGGTAACAACGGAGGACCCGTTGACTTATAATTCAGAAGAGTCTGAGAAGATGAACCTAGAAGCTGCGTCCACCTTCAAGCCTCTAGAACACAAGATAGAAGTCTAGCTACCACCATTCCCGAAAAGATTGAAAAAGAAATAGAATGATGAAGAAAAGATTGCGACAGTGACAATAACGCAAAATGCTATGATCCCACAAAAAATGTGCGACCCAGGAATCTTCACGATACCATGTTCAATTGGAGGGGTCTATACTGGTCAATCACTATGCGATCTTGGGGCGAGTATAAACGTAATGCCGCTATCAATCTTTAAACAATTGAATATGGGCAAACTCACGCCCACGACGGAGACTTTCCTACTTGCAGATAGATCCGAATACATCCCGAAGGAGAGTTGAAAGATGCTGCAATCTCAATTGATAAATTCATCTTGCCAGCAGACTTCATCATTTCGGACTATAAAGCGGACGAAGATGCGCCCATCATATTGGGACGACCATTCTTCTCGACCGGTTGCACTCAAATTGATGTATACAAGGGGGAAATCGTAATGAACATCAATAGGGAAAAGCTCTGAATCAAGGCAATCAAGATCCCAGAAGACCGAGAAAAGAAGAAAAAGTCGCCGTGGACATAAAAAGTCCAGCTTGAAATAAGCAGTCCCTGAGTTACTATACGACTCAACCTCATCAGGGACGCAATCCTTTTGAATATCCTTTTTTGTTTCGTATCAATGCTTCATGAATTTTCATTACCTTGCTGTTATCTGTTATTGCATATTTGCTTACTGCTTAACTATTAAAAAAAAAAAGAAGAAGAAATAAGCAGTCCTTGAGTTACTATGCGACTCAACCTCATCAGGGACACAATCCTTTTGAATATCCTTTTTTGTTTCATATCAATGCTTCATGAACTTTCATTACCTTGCTGTTATCTGTTATCGCATATTTGCTTATTGCTTAACTATTAAAAAAAAAAAGAATTTTTGTTAAATTTTTTTTTTTTGGTTGACCGTCTCAATGTTTTTCTTTGCAAACGATCGAGGTAAACGATTGTGGAGGCACTATTCAAAAACGCATCAACCACTTTATTTCGTCACCACAATCCAAAGAAAGCAGATTGCCGCAAAGCAGGATGCGTCCACAAATAATGCGGGCCACAACGCAAATTTGGGGGTTGTATCTTTCCTTGACTTTATTTCAAATTTTGCACTATCGCATTGCATTTTAATTTTGAAAATTTTATCACCGCATCCTCTTTAGTTGGCGCAATCATTTAACATCGATTAATTTAGTAAGTCACCGCATTATTTCTCTTTGCCAATGATGATTTCAATGATGAAACACATGCTTCTATTTTTTTCGTATACACTAGAGTCAATTTAATTTTAGGATAGTCACCTCATGAAATATTTCTAGAAGTTCGTAGTCTGCTAGCTTTCTTTCAAACTGACCCTTTACGAAACTTTTCAACAGCATCACATGACTTCTTTCAATCTTTTAGCAATGAGGACATTGCTGCATTTTAAATTTGGGGGTGCGGTATTCATTTTTCGACCTTGCTATTTTTAGCCTTTTATATATATATATATATAAAAATCAACGTTGTGATCGAATCCTACTCGTAGTTGGATGTCCGCATGACACACGTGGGGGCAAGCCAAAATGAAGGTAGGAATCGTGATCAATGCATAAATAAATGATCGCAACTTCGCTGCCAAATGGACATGAGTCTAGACTGAGAAAGAGCACCTTGCTCGTAGTTAGATGTCCGCATGACACATGTGGGGGCAAGCCAAAACGAAGGCTAGGCACTCCAGCGCAAGGTCATAAAAAAAAAAAGAAAAATAATAAAATATATGTCTAAAATACGCAAGGATAAAAATCATTTGAAAATGCCCAGTGAAAAAGTTTTTTATGAAATAAATCATGCGATGCCCTGGAATCTGGTAAAGTCTTTTTGAAGGTTAAACTTGCGGTCCCTAAATTTTAGAAACATTTTAAAAAGAGACCTGGATAAAAATTGAGGAGATTTTGGTGCATATGTTTTGAATAAGGCATCCTTGAGAAATCTAGGAAAAAAAAGGCGGTTGACTCTCTAAAGAGAATCTTTAGCTTATGCTTGAGGACAAGCATTGTTTAAATTTGGGGGGCGCATCTGGGTGAAAAGCGTAATAAATCACGATGGGACAAAAAGCTTATGGCGGTCGATTCCGAATTAAGTTGACAAGCCGTTAACGAACTAGTGTAGCAAGTACACTCAACTTTTCGATGACAAATATTCGGTGCATCAGACAGAGAATTAATGTCATCACATCAGTACAATCATAAGAGAGAATAAGTCTTTCACCCCGAAGCTCTATAAATACCAGAGGCCGCCTTCAGTGAAGGAGTTCGTTCAGTTAGATAATTTTCCATATAGATAGAAGTAGCCTTGTTCATAGTTTTCTTTTACTTAGAAGGCTGAAGTGAGTGAAGGGAGATTATACCGAGAGATCGTTCTGGTGAACTTGGAAGAGTTCCGGAAGCGTCAAGATCAGAGAGAGGGCCAACTCCTGCGGAAGCAGGAACATCTTTTGAGGAGAATAGAGTTAATAGTGTAAAAGTCTTGGAAAGTAAGGAATTGCTACCAGGCTCTCTATCCTTATCTTCCATTGTCATTTTGTACTTTGAACTTATTTATAGAAATGGAATTCACATCTTTATATATGTTCATTCTCTGTATATTACGCATGAGTAACTAAATCTGTCGAATGAGTTGAGAAGCACTTAGCTAGCATAACTGGGGATCTTCATTCTATGCGATTATCTTGTATTATGTATGTGTCATTCGTCCATTAGAGACACTCAGGAGGGTAGTCTAAGGATAGAATCTAGGCTTGAAAAAGTCAAGTTAGAATCTAGGCTCGGGAGAGTCAGATTAGAAACGCATAATCAAGAGATAGAAGCTTAGGAATAAGCGTTATCTGCTATTGGCGCATCGCATGCATCCTAGAGATAGGTTATGATTGTAGGCAGTCACCTTGTCCTTGTGTGCATCTTGCATCATCGCATAGGCAAAAAGTAGAGACTTAGGAATAAACTCTATAGACATTATCGCATTTATCGCATGTGTCTTAGAGTTAGGAGCTACCGCATTTGCATTCGAAAATTATTTGTTGTTGCATGAGTGTAGCATGATCGCATAGTTTGAACGCATCCTCAGGAAACGCAGGCTAAAGACCTTCTCAACCCGTTCCTCCGCATACTCAGTGTATCTGTCGCATATTCAATCTTTTCTCAAATCCGTCGTATAATTTTTATACTTCAAACAACAAACCAACAAAACCATTAATTTATTTGTTATCGCAAAGTGATCTAAAAATTACTATCGCATATTGTTTTCCCTAGTCCTTGAGTTTGACCCTGGACTTACCAAAAAACTCAGTAGGATTTATACTTGGGTCTTGCTAAGAAAACTTGTTTGCACAACGCATTTTCCACCAACGCAATCCTTTCCATTATTTCATTGCATAAAACAACGCATCAGTAGTCAAACATTTAAACGTGTTATCTAAACTTAAATGTTGTATTCCCTAAACAATATTGAATAATCAAATTTTTGTAATGTCATTTTCTCTTTAATCAATAAGACGAGTTTTGTTGACAAAAATAGTGTAGTATTCATATAGTTAATAATTAACTTAGACTTCGTTTAATAACTATTTAGATTTCATTTTATAATGTTCATGCTTGATCATTTTAGAATTGTTTGGAGGAAAGTTTGCATCTACTTTAGTTTTTGTACATTGGTTGTTGTTATTGTAGTTAAACCACCTCTCTCAAATTAGCTCTTTATACAGTCATGCTCTTTGGAAAGATTTGGCTATCCAGTCATTGATATTATTGAAGGTTCTTTCTTGCTGTCACCCTCTTGCTTGGAAGCAACAAGTACCTTTGTCGAAGATTTGTATCTTTCCCAACAATTTTATTTTAGGTGGTGATTTTGAGATCATTTGTTGGTCATGAGAGATCTATATAACCTAGACCATTTGAAAGCATGGAGGAGATCGATGTGCCAGTTTGACTCATGTTAACTTCCCTCTTAGATTATGAGGTTCTGTTTGGACTTTGTTGACATGACCCTTTTTTTATTCACTCACTATGTCTTATAATTCTTCTTATATTTAACCTTGATATATATAATAATGTCCTCTAATTAATGTAATTATAGGTAAACTACTGTTTCGGAGATGCTGTTTGGAGATGTTAGAGATGTTATCAAGCTTTCTTCTATGTATTCGTCAAGACATTTATTTTGTATACCATATTTGCCAAAATTTCTCTTTTTTATGTAATAAAAAATACTATAGACTTTGTTTGTTTATTTGTTTTATGTGAATACGTTTGATTTGCTTAATAATGTTCTAAATATTAGGTTATTCATATCAAAATTAAAAAAAAATAGAAAAGGGGTAAGAGTTTGATTTCCCAATGATAGCATCGAGAGTTCCACTATCTCCCGATGGCTAGTAAATTGTCGAGAGTTTGATTTCAGGAAATTGGGTTTCCAAATCAAACTCTCGATGATAGAAAACGGGAGATCAAGGAACTCCCAACGACAAATATACATTCATCGGGAATAGATAACTCCCAGCTCAGTACACAGGCGTCGGGAGTTATCACTAACTCCTGACGGCATTGAAAATCATGAAAATCAATCATTTAAACAAAAAAAAAAGTTTTAATCTTATAAAATTAATTTCTATTCACTTGAGATTAAATTAATGAAAAAAAATCCTGCAAATGAAGAAAACCTTGCAAAATCACTCTAAATCATGCAAACGAATCTAAACCAAACAAAATCATGCAAAATCATGCACAACAAGTACAATAATCTCAAATTAATGGAAAATCATGGAAAATCAATAATTTAAACAAAAAAAGGTTTTAATCTTATAAAATTAATTATCATTCACTTGAGATTGAATTAGTGAAAAAAAATCAAATACAATAAAAAATAATCTCAAACTCGAGGATTTTTCCTACAATTAAAGAGAATAAGGTATTAGTAGTGGGTAAGATATTAAAAAAAAGGAAAAGAAAAAAGAGAGAGAAACCCAGTGGATATCTGATCTTAGTTTGAAACGGGTCATTTCTATCCGACTCGGTGCTGAACCAAAAAAAAAAAAGTGAGGGAAGGTGGAAAACCAGCGAGATACCCGATCCCCATCGACCCGGTAAGTTCCTGGTGTATGCGCCTTATGAAGCCCAACCAGGTTTCTTCACTTCAATTTTTTTTTCTATTTTATAAACCGGCGGGATACCCGGTCCCCACCGCCTCATCAACCCGGTAAGGACTCAATGTATGTGTCATGAAGCCCAACCAGGCTTCTTCATTTCATTTTTTAATATCTTTTTGATTTTTTCTAATTAATTTCTTTATTTCACTAATCTCCATGTTTTCAATCTTATTGTTGTGCATAATAGAATGAGATTGTAATTAATTGGTGGTTGAGGTAGGTAATTTATTAGTAATTCTTTTTTTATCTGTAATTGTAATCAAGGTAGATAATGGAATGAGATCACAATTAATTGGTTGGAAGGATAAAAAGTAATTAATCATAATAAGTTCTCCTTCATTTACATCATTTTCATAATCATGAGGTTCAAAAAAATAAGTTTTTTTTTTTTAAGTGTCATTTTTTCAAAAAATAAATTGGAAGGGGTATTTTTGTCAATGTTCTCTTTGATGGCATTTGGGATAAGAAGTTGTCATTATAATCATAGTTATTATACTTGGGTTTTAATTGGATAAGGTTTGTGTTTGGATAAGGTTTGTGTTTGGATATAGATTATTTTAGTATGGATTAAAATAGTATAGGTTTGAAGTGTAAACTATTTTAAATCTACTACGCTTGCTAAATATGCCCAAGCTCCATGGTTGAGCAAATGTTTAGTTTTTAAGACTGAAATTATTCTTGGGACTGATTGTGTGTTAGAACTCTTAAACTTAAACTTGGTTCCTGCTGGAAAGGTGAATATGACCTCTTTATTATGGCAATCTATGCTTGCATAGTTTGCGGCTAACCAGTCCATACCTAGTATTATGTCAAAATCACTTATGTCTAGGATGATAAGGGTCACCCTTAGTTTATGTCCTGATAATGACAATTCACAGTTTTCTACTACTGATGGGCCAACATAGATACTCCAGCAGGAGTAGCTACGGATAGAATGTAGCCTAAGAGCTTTGATGTTAATTGAGCATGTTGTGCACATGTTGTAGAAATGAATGAATGACTAGAGCCCGAATCAAATAAAGTGAAGGCATAATACCCGAGGATGGGTAATGTACCTGTAACCACTGCATCTTGATCCTCTGCCTCTTGACGTGTGACAGCAAACACCCGTTCTTTCTGTTGTTGGGTAACCTTGTTATTAGTAGGCTGGGTGGTCTGGTCAGTTGATACTTGGTTGATGAACTTTGGGCAAGCCCTTGTATAGTGACCCGTCTGGCTGTAGTTGAAACACACCCTTATGTTCCGAAAACATTGCCCCTGATGGTGTTTTCCACAATTTCTACACTTAGAATATGTGAATGTTCGGCTCTCCTGTTGTGACTGTATGCCCTGAGTGCTTTGGGAAATTTTTGCTTATCGTTGTGAACGTTGGAAGCTTGTTGGGTGAATTTCCTCTTTTGATTCGACATGAATCCTCGTTCTGAAGTTGAGGTTTTGGCAACAAGATCTACTTCCATGAGTAAGGCCGACTCGAGGGCAAGGGCATACTCTTTGTGTTGGAAAGTAGTAACAATGCCTCGAATGCCTTCTCTTAATCCCCAAGTAAACCTTTCCACCTTCTTCTCTTCTGTGTCCACTAGTCGAGGAACAAAGTGAGACAAGCGATCAAATTTCCGTTCATACTCTGCCACTGACATATTTTCTTGACATAGATTAAGAAATTCCACTTCCTTTTGATATCTCACTGTCAAAGGGAAATACCTGTTGTAAAAAGCCTGATTGAATTGTTGTCATGAGACTGTACCTTTGACTGTTCTTTGTGTGGAGTCCCACCAGAACTTTGAATCGTCTCTTAACATGAAGGTGGAACAATTTACTTTCTGTTCTTCTGGGATGTTCATATGGCGGAAAATAGTTTCTATTTCTGTTATCCAATTCTCTGCTATAATTGGATCCACAGATGATCCATCAAATGTTGAAGGGTTGAACTTCCTGAATTCTCGAATGATCTTCGAGTCATTTGTATCGTTGGTTGTTGGTGTGGTGGACGAGGTTGTGTTTCCATTACTCATATTTTGTATTAGTAGTAGTAGCGCCTCTGGTGTAAGTAACACATAAGGCGTCTGTCCATGTCCTTGATTTTGATCCCTTGTGGATTCACTTCGAGGTCTACCTCGTCGTGTTGGAGCCCTTTGTGGTGGCATCTGGTGCACACATTTTATTTTCATAATAAGGAAGCAATCTAATTTAATTTTTTTTTAACTCATACCTTATGTTTACTAAATTATTTACTAAATTACTCGTTTGAAAATTCCACTTACCAGCGTATTTGGCATGGCTATGGGCATCACTTAACAGGCCTAACCATCAAACACCACGACTCTTCTAATGCAATGGAGCCTATTTGGCCCAAACGCTCTGATATCAAACTGTAACGACCGGATCCTTACACATTATGATCCGACCGCTACGATATGCATACTTAGACTTTTCTATCATGAGATGAGTTTTAGTTGAAATTTCAAATAACATATCTAAATTTTATTAATTAGATAGAAAAACTATATAAAAAGTTTATCTATCAAAACATCAGGATCCATAAAACATTAGTGTGGTGGTACAAAATGCATATGCCTATAATAGTGAGTTTGATGGTTGGCCATTTGAGTGACGTCCAATTCTGCCATCTACGCTGTGTTCTTACCTAAAAAGTCTGTAAAAATATAGGATGAGTATATAATATATCCAGTAAGTAGTTCTCACGTAGGGTAGTGACCAAATGCACAATCACAAGCAACATGTCATGAAAACATATGATCGAAACCGAAAACGTATAATAACATGTGGTGGTCGGTTATGCTTCCAACATAAATCTCTCCACCCTGATAGGAAGATAAGAACCTAAACGAAAACTAACCCATCTGATGATTAGCGGGTCATGCAGTCAGTAGAGCCAGAGTCGCATCCAACATTAACCATTAGCATAAACGTAATATTGGACTAGAGGCGTGCAACCATACATACCCTGCTAGTCCCTAGCATAAACTTAACGTAAGATTAGGCCTGGAGGGGTGCAACCATACATGCCCTGCTAGCCCTGGAAGCATAAATTTCTCCGCCCTGATAGGAAGATGAGGACTTAAGCGGAAACTAACCCATCTGATGATTAGCGAGTCATGCAGTCAGTAGGGCCAGAGTCACATCCAACATCAACCATTAACATAAACGTAAGATTAGATTGGAAGCATAAATTACACCTAATTAAAACTTGATTTTAACGTAATCGTGAACAAACATAATGCATGGGGTCCTTGTAGAGAAACGTGTTCTAAACATGTAATGCAATATAACAATTAACATAATCATGCAACATAATAAAGGTACAGTATCATAGAACACTTAAAGAGAAGGTGAGATAAACTACTTACCGTGATCTAGTTATTCCTTATTATTCTTTATGATTTGATCAGTAGAGCTTTCCCTTTTTAAACTAGAAGAAAATTTGGGCAGCACCTTACCCGAGCTTTTCTCTTTTAACCTCACAAAACTTCCTCACTCACACTTACTCTTTCACACGATTCTTTGTTATTGAGATTTGTTTGAGAATGGGTTAATCTTTAGGCAAAGGGTCCTATTTATAGTAGTTTTCAGCTCTTCTCAGTGTGATAAATCATCGTACGGGTGGCTTTTTTAAAATTACTTAAGGTTTAAGGTTTTCTCTCAATAAGACACCTAATCTTGGCTAATGTTTGCCCTTACGTCATCATTCTTTGTTTGTATTCAATTTTACGGTTTTTCTATGTATAATCTATATGATCGTGACCAAATTCAACGCATAATTCGCGCTTCTGTCCAAATCTCGGTCACTCTGCTCTCAGAATCTCGCTCTCTCCAGTTTTCTCACTAGGAATTTGCTCTGTCCACTCTCACTTTGTCCAAATCTCGCTTTGTCCAAATCTCGCTCTCCCTGCTCTCAGAATCTCGCTCTTTCCAGCTTTCTCGCTAGGAATCTCGCTCTCTCCAGCTTTCTCGCTGGGAATCCCGCTCTCTCCACTCTCGCTCTCAAATTTTCTCTTCCGTCTCGCTCTCTCCAGCTTTCTCGCTACAAATCTCGCTCTCTCCGATTTTTCCTTCAATCTCGCTCGCTCCAGGGATCTCGCTCTCTCTACTCTCGCCAGCCTCAATCTCGCTAGCCTCGCTTGCTGGGGTTTCTCGCTCTCCAATTCTCTCTTCGATCGCACAACTCTCTTCTCAGTATCTCGCTCTCTCCAGTTTTCTCGCTCTCCAATTCTCTCTTCGATCGCGCAACTCTCTTCTCAGTATCTCGCTCTCTCCAGTTTTCTCGCTCTCTCCAATTTTCCTTCAATCTCGCTCTCTGTTTTCTCCAATTTTCTCTTTAAATCTCGTTTTCTCCAGGAATCTCGTTCTCTCCACTCTCACTTTCTCCAATTTTCTCTTCAATCTCGCTCTCTCCATCTTTCTCTATCTCTCCAATTTTCTTTTATTTACTTATTTATTTATTTATTTATCATTCGATTAGAGTCTCGCTCTCTCCACCTTCGTTCTTTCCAATTTTCTTTTATTTTTATTTTTATTTATTTATTAATATTATTATTATTATTTGTAATTGTTTCTCTGCTTCCTAAATTAAGGTTAGGGTATTTATATTTATCATCCAATAAATTTCAATATTTAATTTCCTGTAGTATATGCGTACAAATTTGAGTTGTTACAGTCTAATTAATGTAATTATAGTAAACTACCGTTTTGGAGATTCTGTTTGGAGATGTTGGAGATGCTGTTAGAGATGTCATCAAACTTTCTTCTATGTATTCGTCAAGACATTTGTTTTGTACACCATCTTTGTCAACTTTTCTCTCTTTTATGTAACAAAAATTACTATGAACTTTGTTTGTTTATTTGTTTTATGTCAATATGTTGGATTTGCTTAATAATGTTCTAAATATTAGGTTATTCATATCAAATTTTTTTAAAAAAAAGGGGAAAAAGGTAAAAAAATAATAAATACTGTAACAAATAATTAAAAAAATGATAAATGTAAAATAATAAAAAAGATAATAAATAGTAATACTGTAACAAATAATTAAAAAAATGATAAATGTAAAATAATAAATAAGGTAACGAATGAGAATTTTGAAATATTATTGGCTATAGCTAAATATGAAATACAAAATAATATTTAGTTAGACTATTATAATTATAGATATTCTCGCCCCAAATGCCCCTTTTATATATTAGGGTTCTAGAGTTATATATTATAAAAGTTAAGAAAAAAGCACTCCTCTCTCTCACTCTCGCGCAGACACCTTCGCCAGGCCCTAGCCGCCGCTCCCCCTCAGACACATTCGTCTACCGTCGGTCCGCCCACCTCGCCGCTCCAGCCACTCCAGCTCGCCGATCGTCATTCACGGCCGTCGCCGTCACGTCCGGTGGTGGGTTTTTCTTCTTCCGTCACGTCCGCTCCAGCCACTCTATCTCTCTCGTTTCTGTTCTAGCGCATCACTCTCGCCGCCGTCCCTGTCGCACGCCCGCGGCCGCCGGTTCAAGCAGTGGTTGGAGTTCGGGTGAGTTCTCTAATGTCCAGCTTCCGTTTGGCATAAATTTGTTACTCATAACGTGTTGATGATAGATTCAAGATTTAGGATTTGATTAATTTTAGTAAGTTCAAACGTGAGTTCTCTCTCGTTTCTGTAATTTTAGTAAGTATTAAGCCTCTAAAACCCCTAAAACCCCTTCTTGAATTCACTTATGTTAGATGAAATTTATGATTTGATTAAAAGTCAAAGTGAGTCGTTTAGTTTGTCTAGGAAACAAGGTCTCTGAGCTGTTTGGACATTGTTTAGTAGCTAATTTATGTTTGCTTTAGTGGATTTAGTGTGTAATTTGGTGGTTAAGGCTCTGAATTTGTAGGCCTTTTGTTGTTTGTTCATTCTTTATTACTTATCCACAAATTAAATTTGGAAGTTTGGCATTGGGATTGTCAACATGATTTGAAACTCTTAATGGCTTATGAATGTTGAATATTTCCTCAGGTGTTTTGTGTAATGTTTAAATCCTTAAGTTTTAGGTTGTGGATGTTCTGTGAACAAATATTCTATCAAGTTTGATGTCTAACTTCGGGTTAATTAGGTAAGAAAGTTTGGTATTATTCCTTAGTTTAGTGCGAAATTTGGGAGAGAAATTACCAAACATCTTGCACTCCTTCATGTTTAGTTCAAGTAAGTTGCCTTTCCACTTTTTTTTTTTTTATAAAAAAATGTTATGATTATTTATTTAATTTTTTTTAGTAGTGTATCATGAGCTTTTGTTTGAATGGTTATATTGCAAAAGTTTAATATTCTTTAAGCTCTACGCATTTTTGTTTTAATAGTCTTTAACGGAGAAATATGGGAAGAGGGATCCTACACCCTTGTTCGAGAAAAAGGAAGGATAGAGATGATGTTGAAGAGGAACATGCAGATGTTGGTATTCCAATGGCTCTTTCAAATATGCACATGAAATCTAGAGTTATTTTCGTACTTGAGAAGGCATCTTTGACACTTGCCTTGGTTGGAAAGGTAAAAGCTTTGTATGTTGCATTTCATCTTTCTTGATACTCTCTAATATTTATTAATTTTTTGAGCTTAACCCTTTAATCTTAGCAAGTAGTTTATAGGTTTAAAAAATTAATTGTTCTTCCACTTGTATATAATGGTACTTGTTTTTCTATGATTGTTGTGTGTATGTTTCTTTAGAACTATCAGATTTTAAATCAAGAAAAACATGCTGAATTCTTGAGGAGAAAGAGAATGGACCCATACAAGTTTAGACCTGATATAGTTCATGAGGTGAGTATCTTATTTATTTATTTTTTGTAATAGAATTACATTTTATAGTTATATGAAAAGAAATGTTGATCAAGTTTAGCAATTACAAAAATTTCTCTTTAGAAGATCAAAAAGAAGAAACTCCTTTAAATATTGACACCACACTCGGGAACAGTAATAGAAGTTTTGTGATCTTTGAACAAAATATAATCTTACATTTTCTCTATGTCAGGCTCTTGTTCATATCATGTATTCTCGAATCTGTATGGCCGGTTTAGTTCAAGCAGTCTTTATAAGAACTGATGAAGGAGTTCTCATCCAAGTTGATCCACGGACTCGAGTACCAGAATCATTGGACGAGTTTTGTGAAATGATGTGTTAGTTCTTAACTTCTTCTTGCATAACAAAATATTATTAGCTAGTGATGTGTATGAAACTAATTCCTTATGATGCTTCTGTTTAAATTTCTAACATATGATTATATTGCAGCTCAATTGTTGCAAAAGCTTAGCACTAAAGCTAAAGGCAAACGTGGAAAACTATTGCAAGTGGTCAAAAATCCTGTGACCCAATACTTACCTATCGATTGCTTGAAGATCGGTGAGTTGAGCTAACATATTTGGAAAGATTGGTTATATTATAGAACATTTTGTAACCTAGAATAATGACAATAATCCAGGTCTTTCTTCAAGTTCCAAAAAGGTGGTTGAACCACGAGACTACCTCAAAACTTTCAGCAACGACGTCAATCTAGTATTTGTGGTAACTGATTGGTTATTGTAGAACTTTCCAATTTCTCATACCATGCATCAATTATTCTTTTCAAACTTGTCATTTTGAGTGAAAACTAAATGCTTATATGGATATTCAGATTGGCGCAATGGCTCATGGCAAAATCGATGATGAAAACATAGATGAATTAATATCAGGTTAGCTCTTTATAAGTTATTTAGATCATTATCTCCTATCAAATTAGCACAAAAGTTTGTCTTTTGTGTTGAACTGTAAGCGCTTTATAATTTAATTGGTTTTCTTTGCCCCCAAAAGAACGAATTGTTTTATCGAACTTCCTTTTTTCTCCTTTATAACAAAAGTAGACAAAATTTGCTGCAAATGAATTGGAAATACTCAATTGTTTTCACGGGCTTGCATGCAGTTTCTGGATATCATCTAAGTGCCAGAGTTTGTCTACGCATGATATACGAGAGCTTGGCTAAGAAATATGGAATTTGGTGAACTAACCACATCCTATCCTTGTACAGCATCACTATTATACTCAAAAGCATGTCTTTGTTTATTTATTTACTTTGGAATTATATATCGATTTTTTTTGGAGGGGAAGTGCTATATCTAATTGTTGTAATAGATAATGTATAGAGCGATCTCTAGTTTGGGTACTTTTTAACAAAAAAATGTATTGAATAGCCACATTTGAGATTGCAATTCAAAATATTGAGAAGTATCTAACATTTTGTCGTTCGTTATAAGGGCTTGTTGTTTAGAATGATTTTTGAAGAGTATAAACTTTCTTTTTAACTTAAGGACACTTATTTAAACACTTAGAACGTCAATTGAAACACATCAAAGTTTATGGATGATTTTTGTATAGTTATACTAGCTATATTTGTCCTTTCAATGCTTTTTGTTTCATTTTTAGAAAAGAACTGGGTTATCAATTTGTTTGGAGTTAAAGAGGGAATTCGATCTTTTAATTTATTGTTTGGTGTTGATTGCATTAATATTGGTTTCTAGTTGGATTCTTTTACTTTTAAATTTTAGAACAAATAGGCATTGTTTTATAAGGATTTGTTTTTTAGTGTTATGTTTATGAAATTTATGTTTGTATTCCTCATAGTTTGTAGGAAGGAAAATTTTTATAGATAGAAAGAATGTTAAACTATTTACAGAAATAACAATTTTTGTCATTTTGTGTAATAGTTTCCCTTATTTTCCTATTTTTAAAAATCCTCCTCATAGAAATAGATGCATTTGGTCCCTAAAATTAAAATTTGGTCAATTTAGTACTTCAATTATAATAAAAAAAGAAAAAGAAAGAAGGTTTTAAGTATCATCCCTACATTAATTAGGTGTTTTTTCCTATTATTTTATTGCCTGTCTCTTCCTTGGTCAAATTCTTTCCCAACATCCATAACCTCACTGATTGCTTGCACCCATTATGAAAGTGCCTACAAAAAAACATACTTCATTGCTTAAACAGCCTGACCATTATAGGAAGAAAAGAATAAAGGGGTAATAAGAAAAATGACTAAATGTAAATAGTACAACTTGAAAAAGAGCGGTGTTCAAATAATTTCATGAACCTAAAACTCGATCTTATGGATTGGGTGGCTCATAAATTTTACCTAAAATAATCCAAATTAACTTGAATCAACTCTAGCTTATATATGTATATATAGATATATGTGTATATGTATATATACATGCATATATTACTTTTATTTAATTTCATGATTTTTTTGGATATTTATTCTCCAACTCATGAAAAATAAATTTTTGCACTATAGAAAAACAATATTCATAAAATAAATTGAAATTGAATTATTAACTCAATACAATATATGAAAATATATAAAATTTTTATATTTTACTTGTTTTTAGTACAAAAATTTTAATCAATGACCCAACCTAGGGTTCAATTTTGCTAATAATAGCTAACTAGTCTTTGGCCAAGTATTTCTCACTCAACCTATCAACTTTAACACAAGATCTCTCATGGTGGACCGAATATACACAAGTATTAGTAGTGGATAAGATATTAAAAAAAAAAAAAGAAAAAGAGAGAAACCCAACGGATACCCGATCTGAGTCTGAAATTGGTCATTTCGATCAGACTCTGTACTGAACCAAAAAAAAAAAAGTGAGGGAGGGAGAAAACCCCAGCAAGATACCCTGTCGCCACTATCTCATCAATCTGGTAAGGACCCGGTGTATACGTCATGAAGCCCGACTATGTTTCTTCACTTCATTTTTTTAATATCTTTTTAATTTTTTCCAATTAATTTCTTTCTTTCACTCATTTCCATTTTTTCAATCTTATTGTTGTGGATAATGGAATGAAATTGCAATTAATTAGTGGTTGAGGTAGGTAATTCATTAGTATTAGTAATTTATTAGGAATTCTTTTTTTTATTATTAGTAATTGTGATCGAGGTAGATAATGGAATGAGATTGCAATTAATTGGTTAGAAGGATAAAAAAGTAATTAATCATACTAAGTTTTCCTTCGTTAAAAAGTGATTTTTTTTAATAAAAAAAGTGTCATTTTTTTTAAAAAATAAGGTGGAATTGGGTCTTTTTGTCAATGTTATCTTTAGAGGCATTTGGGGCAAGAAGTTGGTCATTATAATCCTAAATTATTATAGTTGAGTTATAATAGTTTGTGTTTGGGTATATATTATTTTAATTTGGGTTAAAAAGGTATGTGTTTAGGATGTAAATTATTTTAATTTGAGAAAGAAATAGTAAATAGTGTAATAAATAATTAAAAAATGATGAATGTAAAATAATAAAAATTGTAGTAAATAGTAAATAAGGTAACAAATGAGGATTTTGAAGTAATGTTGACTGTAGCTAAATGTGGACTACAAAATAATATTTATGTGGTTATTATAGTTTAGATATTTTCACCCCAAATGCCCCTTTTATATATTAGGGTTTGAGAGTTATATATTATAAAAGTTAAGAAAAAAGAGAACGAACTGCTCCAGTCGTGTCAGACCTTCCACTCATCTCTCTCACTCTCGTGCACACATTTTCGCCAGGCCACCTTGTCGTCGCTCCCCCTCAGACACATTCGTCTACCGTCGATCTGCCCACCTTACCACTCGAGCTCTCCGATCGTCATTCATGGTCGTCACCGTCACATCTGATGGTGGGTTTTTCTTCTTCCATTTTGTTCTTCTCCTATCCTCTTTTGATTTATTGGATTTTGTTGTCTCAAAAGTATTTTTTTGCCCACCTCTTTTGATTTATGTGTGTCATCGTTTGCAATAAGCCAAATCGATCGAAGAGGAGCTACAATTAAGGAGATGTGGAATGGTCTGATCTCTTGTTGGGATTTGGGTCTTGAGAAGGAATTCACAATGGGTCTCCCTAATTCAGCAGCTGTCCTCCTTTCAGATTGAAAGAATCTTTTGTAGTTCTTTCAACTAGGAATTATTTTTACTAAGTGATTGTTTAAGTAAGTTTGCCCAAAAGTAATACTTACTTTGAAAAGCTAAACAATTTTGATTAATATTCGTTAAACACTTTAACAAATGTTAATCAACAATTGTATGCTTTTAGGAAATTTATCTAATTCACTTTTCCAGGTAGGTTCTCTTATAGGGGTGTTTCGTTTCCGTCAGCTTAAGTACCCCAGCCTAGCCAGAACCCACCTTAGACAAAATGTCCCTTATAGATATATTTGCTACAAATTTAATCTTTTATTGAAATCAATTTAATCCAATTAAACCGATTAAAGAAAGATTAATCTAATTTCTAATCTCATTAGAAGTTTGTGAACTTAGGTCTATCTCAATCATATTTTAAAATTATTTTAAAAAATGATTTCACCTAAGTTTGCATGCAACTCTTAGTTATTGATTTTAATTTCTAATTTCATTATTTATAACTCTTATAAAGTAAATTAAACAAATTAAAACTTACATTGTATCAATTTACATACTTTATAAAATTATAACATTTATAAGATTACTTAATGCATCATGCAATGTTCATTTCATTACTACATATATATAACACTTATATATAACAAAGTAATGAAAATAAATAACATACATCACATGCATACATTCAAACTATATCTTATAATGATTATAATATAAATGACGCATGACTTATATTATATGATGCATGAGAATGTTATAAAATTAAATCATGCATATACATATATTATAACACTTATACTATAAATGATGCATGAAAATAAATGCATAACCTTGATGTTGTCATGTTAAAGTCTATCAGGATTCTCTTGTTCATAGCCACATATTATGACTATGAGATATGACAAATGGACGTCAAGACCGCCTTTTTAAATGATAATCTGGTAGAGATCATCTACATGATTCAACCAGAAGGATTCATTGAGCAAGATCAAGAGCAAAAAAGTTTGCATGCTTAATCGGTCCATTTATGGACTAAAACAAGCATCTTGATCTTGAAATATAAGATTTGATACTGCGATCAAATCTTATGACTTTGATCAGAATGTTGATGAGCTTTGTGTTTATAAGAAAATCATCAATAACTCAGTAAAGTTCCTCATGCTGTATGTGGATGATATCTTACTCATTGGGAATGATGTAGGTTTACTGATTGATGTAAAGAAATAGCTAGCCGCCCAATTCTAAATGAAAGATTTGGGAGAGGCGCAGTTTTTTCTAAGGAACCATATTATAAGGGATCGTAAGACAAAAGGTTGGCCTTGTCTCAGGCATCATATATGACAAAATGCTTGTCAGATATTCGATGCACAATTTTAAGAATGGTTTATTACCTTTTAGGCATGAAATTGTATTGTCTAAAGAAAAGTGTCCTAAGACTCCTCAAGAGGTTGAGGAAATGAGATGAATTCCCTATGCATCGGCTATTGGTAGCCTTATGTATGCAATGTTATGTACTAGACCTCTTTGCTATGTAGTAGGGATTGTCAGTCGTTATCAATCCAATCCAACATTAAATCACTGGATGGTAGTCAAAATGATCCTCAAGTTTCTTCGGAGAACGAGGGACTATTGTTGGGGATGATGCCCTAAACTCTCGTTGGGTACTGTAGGTTGTAAACACAGTTTTGAACAAACGCTTGTGATGTAATAATATGATATTTTCTTCACTTTTGTCTATGAACATTGGATGTTTTAATTGTTTTACCACAAACCAATAAACTAAGATCCTTGGTTGTCGTTTGTAACTTAAGCATGTATGTGGAGACATATAGGTGGATCATGCCCTAAGTGATAACCAAAATGGTCTGTAGTATATGGATATAGGAGCGAAACCTTATCCTAGTAACGCTACGGATGCGGCTCGTTTTGTAGAATAGTTATAAATTTTGTGACTTGCTACAGATGGTCTGATCCTGATCATTCATGTGGAGACATGCGAGTGGGGGCGTCCTATAGAAAGGAGTTTGTATAAGACCGGACCACGATGTGTTATAGTCTCGTTATATAACGTCGTTCATGACAGAGACTTCACTTCACTAGAATGATCATAGGTAACATGACCTCAATCCTATGTGAGTTGGGAATTCCTGTCTTTGAGGGCGGTATTTTGATTTGCATGGGTGCGAGTGGCCAAATCGTTGACTCAAACCTACCACTTTGGGGATTTGTCTGATTTGGGAGTTGGGAACTCAGCTACACAAGATGGAATTCACTCATTTCCTGAAGCAAGTGTAAGTAGATAGATTGCTCCCTTAAGGGATGATTCTGGGGCTTAAATAATGTGGTGCCACACATCTTCTTATGGCCCGAGAGGTGTCCACACATAGTAGGACTAAGTTGTATTGTTCATTAGAGGGATCAGTGGTACTTAAGGAGTTAGATGTAACTACAGGGGCAAAACGATAAATTGGCCCAGCTATACTTACGAGCATCTGTGAAGGGTTATTGTACTGTTGATTGGTTATATTCAATGGACATAGAAATAGATCTGTGGTGAGAAGAGTGTAGCTGGCGGTCTTCAGTGGAATTCCTGGCAGTTAACGGATGGTGGATCTCGTGGCTAAAGAGTTTAGTCAGTTATTCACGTACTGTTGGAGCTTCGAGCTATAGGTCCATAAGGTCCCCTTGGTAGTGTTGTGTTTTATGTCCTAAAACTCACAGTTTGTAGAATGATAAAAATTTTCTATAATAAATATATTTATTATTAATTTCATAAATTGTATGAAAGTCTAAATCCAATAAACTAAGACCCGTGACTATTGTATGAGTACTTGAACTTTATGTGGAGACATAAGAGTGGATCAGGTTCGAGTAAATAGTGAAAATGATCTATTGTACATGAATGAGGTTGGGTACCTTATTCTAGTAACACCATTGGATGCGGCCTACTCTGTAGTTGTTACAAATAGTTGTAAAGTGCTACATATGATGTGATCCTAGTTCGTACATGTTATGACATAAGGAGTGAGGGCGTCCTATGCAATGAGTTTTCATAACATCAGGACCAAGAAATAAGTCACTCTTACTTTATAACGCTATTTACTATTTAAGACTGACTATTTCACCTGGATGACTTAGGTAACTCAATCTTAATCCTGAGCTAATTATGAACTCCTGTTTATTCGGGATTGCCCTTAGTTTGCATAGGTGAGGTTGGCTCAACAGCGCCGGCTCAATAAGACTCTCATTTCAAGGGTAGGACCGGATAGATAGCTGGGGACATAGGGTGCAAGACAGAGTTCACACCTACTTGATTTAGGGATAGGAGACTGGTTGTTCTCTTAAGTACTGAATCTAGGTATTGAACAAGGGGCCCCACCCTCTCATTGGGCTGAGAGAGTTTGGTTGGATCACAAACCTGTTGTTCATTAGAGGATCAGTAGAGACTTGAGGAATAAGACGTAATCTTGGGGGTAAAATAGATATTTGACCCAGCCATTATTACGAACAACCTGTGAAGGGTCGACTTTCTAATTATGGTTAAATCATGTGGATATAATATATCTACAGTGAGGGGAGTTCAACTATGGGCTTTAGTGGAGTGACCCATTACTTAACGAATAGGGATTAATCTGGTCTAATGAGTTTAGCCAATTAATCTCGGATCGTTGGAGCCCATGATCTGTACGTCCACGAGGTCCCCCTACTAGCTCGTAATGGACTAACTCTAGAATAGTATGATAAGTTAATTTAATTAGAATTAAGGGAATTAGTAATTATATGCGATATAATTACATGTTTAATTTGAGAATTAAATAGAATAGAAGAATTTATAAGGGTGTATGGAAGCATGTTTTCTTGGTTCGTTACTTGTATATAAAAGTTATATATGGTAATGAACGGACATTGCATGAAGCATGACACATAGGTTAAATTTATAGGTGTTATAAATACCTAGTTGTGTGCCAATGTGTATGGTTTTAGTTGTTTCTTTTATAAAGGTTATAAGGAAATTAGAACTAAAATCTATAAGAAAGACATGCATGCAAACTTAGATTTGAATCATGGTTTTGAAAGTGTTTTAAAACTTGGTGGAGATAGACCTAAGATCACAGTTCTAATATGATTAGCAACCTAGGCTTTAATCTTTTAATAAGTTTAATAAGATTAAATTGACTAATAAAAGGTTAAAATGTAGCAAATCTATCTATAAGGAACCTTTTGTTTAAGGCGGGTTATTTCTAGGCTAAGGTATTTAAGGTGACGGAGACAGAACACCCCTACCTGGGAACCTATCTGGAAAGGTGAACTAGATAGATTTGATGCATGCATGCAAATGTGACTACTTGAACTTGTTTAATACCAAAGTTAAAAGTTGTTTTTGGGCAGATTAAACGGACTTAGATTAAAATCAGTAGCTGGATGGTCTAAGTTAATGAACCCCTAGGTAGAACATTCAGTGGGAGGTACTTGAGCATATAATGCTTCATTTAAACCTCTCGCGTTTCTCCCTTTATTGTCCACACTGTGAGATCTATCCTCGGCCTCGTGACACCCTAAGAGTGTCCCCCTAAAGGATGGTGTTGTTGCAGTTGATGCCCTAAAGTCTTGTGTCTTATAGTTTGTAAACAGTTTGTACGAACGCTTGTCTTGTATAATATATGATATTTTACTTCACATCTCGTATTTTGCTCAGTTGCATGTTTCATCGCTTAGTAATTAACTAAACGATCGCTTAGTAACGCAAGGTAAATCGTTTACCTGTCGCCGCGTTAAGAAATCGCATAGACGATCAGGCTTTGCAGCCTCGTTGTCGTCTACGTTGAAGGATCTCTTACTTAAGAGTTCCATGAGCACGTTTGGATCGCTCCGATCTCACCGTGACCGAAATACACAATGTACATTCAAACGCACAGTTATGTAAACAAATAGTCAATTAAATTCATGCTTTGTACAAAAATAAATGAGGAAGAGAGTTTCCATACCAGTTGAAGACGTTCTTCAAACTTCGGAACTCAACGCAACAGAAACCTCTACCCAATCAACCAATGCCCGACAGATGCGTCGACTTTAGCAGCACGAACAACTGCGAACTCACGAACGCAACGAGGACGACACCACCAGAAAAGAGCCCCAGGTATTCTCAGAGTGAGAACCCAAAGCGTGGTCTTTGGTAAATTTGGTAGAGGAAGGAGGAAGAACAGGTCGTGTAGGCGATAAGCAAGTGGGAGGGAAAAGGCGCTATCGTATAGCACGATGCTTGTCGTTTAGGAGAAACTACATGATCGTGTAGATTTTACTGAACAATCGTTTAGGAAAAAGTATATGATCGTTTAGCAAACTCGGCACACTATACGATCGTTTAGGGAAGCTATCCAATCATGTAGAAACTAGTGTGCGATCGTTTAGGCGCGAGGTGGACGATCGTTTAGGCGCAGAGCGACTATAGTATAGGCTCTCGATTTACTTAAGCGATCGTTTTTTATTTCACCAACGCGCGCTTCTATATTTTTCCGGATGACTTACGAACCATTCAAAAATGAAACCAATTTCATTTTTAATTCATCGGTTACAATAACCGACGCATTCCCACTAACCCACGTCCGAACATGATTTTTGGGTTAATTATCAACCAAAATGGTAGGTTTGAATCGGCGACCTGGCCACTCGCACCCATATAAATCAAAGGACCGCCCTCAATGGCAGGAGTTCCCAACTCACTCAGGATTGAGGTCATGTTACCTATGGTCATCCTAGTGAAGTGAAGTCTCTGTCATGAACTGTGTTATATAACGAGACCTTAACATTTCGTGCTTAGGTCTTATACAAACTCTTTGTATAGGATGCCCCCGTTCGCATGTCCCCAACACGAATGATCGGGATCAGACCATCTGTGATAAGTCACAATACTTGTGACCATTCCACAAAGCGGGATGCATCCGTAGCGTTACCAGGATAAGGTTTCCCTCCTATATCCATATACTACAGACCATTTTGATTATCACTCAAGATATGATCCACTTATATGTCACCACATACATGCTTGAGTCACATACAGATAACCAGGGATTTTATGTTTGTTGGTTTGTGGTAAAGCAAATAAAACAAGCAACTAAGAAAAATAAAAGATGTGAAGTAAAATATCATATATTATACAACACAAGAGTTTGTACAAACTGTTTACAAACTACCAGACACAAGACTTTAGGGCATCAAACCCAACATAAGCGATCATTTAATTTTGCTTCTATCGTCTAGTGCACGCTGAACGATCGTCTACCTACGACGTTTACTACACGATGGAGTCCTCCTGGCGATTCAAGATCCAGTTTGCCTTCGAACCAGTTTGCTCAATGAAAAATGTAATAAATAGATTTATTTCATTCCGATTTTTGTACAGGCTCATCCCGGTCCATTAATCCTTTATTTATTACATGCAATGTATGTTTTTAATATATCATATGGTGTGCATAGTAAATCCCACCTTAGGTTATGCAATGATCATGCATCATCTCTTGTTTTTAATTTATGTGTTTTTATCATGTCTCACTCTCAATGATTCTTGGGTTTTGTTTCTACATATGTTTGGAGGCATAAATATAATGTCTAGGGAAATCTTTTTCAAAGTTAATAGGTAATGGAGCAAAAACTTTGGAATTTTTTATGAATTTATTACATAAGTCCAACAATGCATTTTTTTCCCGTAGCTTTACCAAATTATGTAATGTTACCTCTTGGTTATTTTCATCTCGTGCATTAATTCAAACTATTTAATAGTTGAAATTGACTTTATTATTATTGTTATTTTGGCTTAACAAATGGATGCTCAAAGATATAAGCAAACAGTCCTTTTTATTTGCATAAAACTCTCTACATGACTCTACTTCCACCATCTACAACCTTCGCCTCTACCCTTAGAGATGCCAACTTCAGCTTCCCTTATTGCCTTTATGCTTTATATTTAGTGGATTTATGATGGTATACACTCATAGCATTATGCTAAAGATTGAGAATGAGTCCTTCTCATGTAGTTTTGGAAAGAATAAAAAAGATAGAATAGTTTTTTTTTTAGTACAAAAGGGAGAGAATAATTAAGTTTATGGAGTTTCACTCGAGAATTGAGTTCTTTCTCCCTATATGCGGAAGAAGTCGATTAGTCTGGATAGTTGATAGTGATATGCTTTGACGATTTTCTACTTTCTCCAACATCCAACAAGTTCTTTGAACTATAACAATGGTTTTATATATATAGAAAAAGCGTCAAAAGAAAGAGGAAGCTTCACAGAAATTACGAAGAAATTCAATAGAAAAGTACAACCTGGTTTGAAAGCACAAATGTCGTAATAAAGTTAAGTTTACCCCTGGTCTCTAGCTTTTAGGTAACACGATGATAGACTTCAAACAACATTGAAAAAGTGGCTATTAAGGATATTAAGGATGCTAATACATAAAGTCTTGCCTATCTACCAAAAGAATAGGACTTACCAAAGGAATAGGTTGGTTATCACCAAATCTCTAACCGTTTGTATTTGTTGAGTTATTTTTGCATTCCCAAATTAGGGATTCCATATTGTATAAATACATCACCTATGTACATTTCAAATACAAGAAATCATAAAGGAAAACTTGGCTTGCCACTGTCGTTTACTACCTATCTCTTGAAGTTGTCATCTACCTCTCGTAGACGTTATCATCTACCTCCACAAATGTTGTCGTCTATATTTGACGCTATCGTTTACCTTGCCTAAGTGTCATCGTCCGCAGCGTGAGTCAAGCCATATCCTTCAACCTCTCATTCCTAACTGTGGTCACGCTCTCAGTTGGGGCATAAACTGTGTTTGAAAATGACAGAGAGGAGGTAGATCACCTTTTTATCCATTGTGACCTAGCTTAAAGATCGTGGAGTTTCTTGTTTGGTATTTTGGGATCTTCAGTTGCCTGCCTAGAAGACTGGATGATTGGCTTAGAAGAGCTAAATGCATGGAATTTGATGAGAAAAAAAAAAACAAGATCACTAGGGCTTGTGTTTTTTGGTATCTTTTGTGGTTCATTAGGAAGTAAGGAAATGGAAGATCCATTGAATGTTAGTATTGTTGGACATTTATAATAAGTGAATGAAAATCCAACTATGATAAAACCTAAGAATATGTAGAAAGTATTGTCTATTTATATTTATGTAAAGAACATCATGACTCACTTTCATTGATCTTTTTTGGATATTTTCGACCTTCTAGGGCTTGTGTTTTTTTTTTGGATATTATCCATATCTCTTTCCTTTTTCTTCCATAAAAAGGCATTAATCTTTTATTTGGGCTGACATTTTCTTCTTCTGTTTATCTTCTTTGGCCCTCCTTCTGTCTACTGTCAACTATTGAACATACATGTCAAACGAAGAATGTTACGAAATCGACAATTAAAGAACACAAGAGGAACGTAGAGATAGAGAAGATCGACACACAGATATACGTGGTTCACTAATAGTGTGTTAGCTACATCCATGGGCAGAAGGAGAACAATATTATTAGAGAGAATGCTTTTCGAAATTACATCAAAACGGCGCCTCTAGGGTTAGAGAGTTTATATAGCGCACTACTCTAAACCCTAGGGTCAAAATTGTAGATAACTACAAATAAGTAAATATGTTGAATACGAAATCTGAATAGGTCATATAAAGTTTATATCTACTATTTATGTTTTAGCTCTCCTTTTCTTCTTGCGCAATTGACAAATTCTTTTAAAAATTATGTTTTTGTGCACTACATTTTTATATATGAAATCTAACTTTGTTAGTTATACTTAATTTTAATGCATCAAAAAGGAAATTAGTTGATTTTGCTAAGATGGATATAATGAAGTTTGTTATATGAACTCCCCTCGTGATTTTATGTAATGGATACTGATGCTTCTTCTCTTTTAGGACTGAGAAGATGGAAGGTTATTTTTGTTACAAGAACAAATTGGCCGTAAGTTTGCAAGTGGACTTCATTTTTTATGTCCAATATCTTTGTCGATTTGATTGAGTTGTTGATGGCATAAGGTTGCAAGTAAAGTTCCTTTATAAGCTAATGGATTTCATTTTTCATGTCGAAGATAGGTATGCAATTGGAAATAACATTGTAGAATTTTGAAATTAAGATATCTTGCTCAGGATCATTGTTCATTTCTGTAAACCCCGAACTTAGGTTCCTTAGATAAGCATGTTTAGCCAAAGGGATGTTATATTACATATTTGTTAAGTAGATATTCATGTTGTTTATAGGGATTATGAAGGAAGGGAAGGAAAATATATTTAATGAAGAAACTCAATCATTAGTCTAGCTGGAGGCACTAAGTGAGGGGTGACGTGGCAATCTGCTTCTTGAATTCAGGAAGCGGCAGAAAGATTAAAAGGGAAGTGAAATTTCAAAAGCATGGTTTCAGCAATTGACAAGAGAAAATCTAGCGAATTCGGTGCCATTCGAAAGCTGAGAGAATATAGGTTGTGAAATTGTCTTACCAGAGGAAGATTTCAGGAGGAAAAGAGCAAGGAGTGAAGAAAACCAAGAGAAGGCAGAATCTCGGGTTTAAGCAGAGCTAAGGTGAAGTTTGGAAGTTCCAAGCCAAATTATAAGGAATTCTAGGCTGAAATTTTAAGATAAGGAAGTTAACTCAAATCTAAACAAGTTTGTAGAAGAAAGTTTCTTGAAAAGAGCTCTGGATTTTGAGTTATGAATTTTTGAAGTTATAACAGGGAATTGGTGCATAAGCAGACAGCTGCTTGTGAAGAACAAGCAAGCAGTTCATCGTGGAGAATTATAATGAGATTTGGGCATGAGGATCTCGCTTATAAAGAAAATCTCGCTGATTTTGTACGGAGGATCTCGCTCTAGGGGAAAATCTCGCTAGGAATTGAGGTGAGTATCGCTAAGATTTGGCAGGAAAAGCTTGATCTCGCTCTAGAGGATCTTGCTGGTATCGCTCTAGAGGATCTCGCTGGTGTCACTCTAGAGGATCTCGCTAGCATCGCTCAGGAGGATCTCGCTAGCATCGCTCAGGGGGATCTCGCTAGTATTGATGGAAGATCCTTTGATAAATGAATTATTTAAGGTATTTTACTAGGAATTCTAAATAGTTTAATCAAGAATTATATCTTTTTAGTGTGGCCACGTGCACGTAGGCAGTTATGAATGAGAGACCAAAGTATGGGCCTCTTGGTCGGTAATAAACTTTTGGGAGCTAGAGCATTTAGGCTCGTTCTCAACTAGGGAATAATACTGTTTAATGATGTCTGAGAATGGTTTACAGCTACATTTAGAGACAATTGCTTGAGTTTATTCATTGGTATATTTACATGTTTATAGTCATGCTACGCTTGTTGCTTTACTATTCTATAGTCACTCACTGAGTTTTTAGCTCACAGAATTTCTGTGTTTTCCCTTTTCAGGTAGCGGTTAGTTTCCTCAAGGTTGATCCTGCTGCTGCTTCCCACCGAAAGACTCGGCTTATTAAAAGACTTAGGTTGATGATCTGTTTATGTACACATGTTTTGTGAGGGACTAGAGTTTCTGTAGGAATGTTTGGGCCACCTGTGAATATTTTTTTTTCTATAAAAGTAATGTCTTGGCTGTATGCATGTATTTATGTAATCTTTGTAGAACCTTAAGGGAGGTTAGCTGTTGGCGTATACTATTAATTTGATGAATAGGTTGGTGTTTAGATTAGAAGGCTTGGGTGGTGAGTGTTGGCAGTAGGGCTAGTAACTACCATGGTCATATCCTCTTCCAGAATAAAAGGGTAATCTGGGAGGGGGTGTGACAATTTCATTATTATATGTTTCTTATAGGTCTATAAACTGATTATTGACAAATATTTCCCTCTAATTTTTGATGGATGTGTTATGTAATTGCTATTAAAGTCATCTTTTCCATTTAGAGTTTATTCATAAATTTGATGTTAAGTTCATTGAGTTAAGTTTGCTTAAAATTAAAGTTTCATTACTTTGAGTGTTTGAAATTGTGATTGTTTCATTATCTTGAGTTTGAGATTGGGCAGCTTGCATTATATTTTGAGCCATTTTTATTTTGTGAATGGGTTGAAGAAGAGATATATCGTTGGTTAGGTAATCAATTTTTTTTATATTAATTTAAATTATACATTAATCAATGATGGGGAAATTATGCAGCAATCTAAGTTCATTAGCCTGTTTCGATGCTCGATTGGTTGTTAGGAAAGTTTTCTTGATGCAATTTAGACTTTGCTTTATGAAATTTTGCATCGAGAAAAACCTCATATCTTGTAATGAAATTAACATAAAGTAATAATTTGGTTGCAGGTGGTCTCTTACTATTTTGAACATTTATATCCTTACTTTAATTTTTATATTTACAAAAATACCATTGATATTAAATATTATTAATTATTTTATCATTTAGATATTAAAGATGTAACTTCTTATGGAAAATGGTGTAACTTTGTTTTTTTTGATTAATTGCAAAAATTAGCAAAATATAACAGAAAAATATGGTAATATGAGATGAAAAATAAATTAATAAACATCACCACAAAAAGTATATCAAACCGAAAATTTTAATTATAAATGTGGTGGTCTAAGTTGTAAGGAGGTGTTCGGGTGATTTTGAGATCATTTTTTAGTCATGGGAGAGATCTATATAACCTAAACCATTTAAAAGTATGAAGCAGATCGATGCGCCAATTTGACTCTTGTTAACTTCCCTCTTAGATTCTGAGACTCTCTTTGGACTTTGTTGACATGACCTTTTTGTATTTACTCACTATGTCCTATAATTCTTTTTAGATTTAATCTTGATATATAAAATAATGTCGTCTATGTAACGACCGGATCCTTACACATTATGATCCGACCGCTACAACATGCATACTTAGACTTTTCTATCATGAGATGAGTTTTGGTTGAAATTTCAAAGAACATATCTAAATTTTATTAATTAGATAATAAAACTATATAAAAGGTTTATTTATCAAAACATTAGTGTGGTGGTACAAAATGCATATGTCTATAATAGTGAGTTTGATGGTTGGCCATTTGAGCGACGTCCAATTCTGCCATCTACGCTGTGTCCTTACCTACAAAGTCTGTAAAAATATAGGATGAGTATATAATATATCCAGTAAGTAGTTCTCACGTAGGGTAGTGACCAAATGCACAATCACAAGCAACATGTCATGAAAACATATGATCAGGACCAAAAATGTATAATAACATGTGGTGTTCGGTTATGCTTCCAACATAAATCTCTCCGCCCTGATAGGAAGATGAGGACCTAAGCGAAAACTAACCCATCTGATGATTAGCGGGTCATGCAGTCAGTAGAGCCAGAGTCGCATCCAACATCAACCATTAGCATAAATGTAATATTGGACTAGAGGGGTGTAACCATACATACCCTGCTAGTCCCTAGCATAAACATAATGTAAGATTAGGCCTGAAGGGGTGCAACCATACATGCCCTGCCAGCCCTGGAAGCATAAATTTCTCCGTTCTGATAGGAAGATGAGGACTTAAGCGGAAACTAACCCATCTGATGATTAGCGGGTCATGCAGTTAGTAGAGCAAGAGTCGCATCCAACATCAACCATTAACATAAATGTAAGATTAGATTGGAAGCATAACTTACACCTAATTAAAACTTGATTTTAACGTAATCGTGAACAAACATAATGCATGGGGTCCCTTGTAGAGAAACGTGTTCTAAACATGTAATGCAATATAACAATTAACATAATCATGCAACATAATAAAGGTACACTACCATAGAACACTTAAAGAGAGGGTGAGATAAACTACTTACCGTGATCTAGTTATTCCTTATTATTCTTTATGATTTGATCAGTAGAGCTTTCCCTTTTTAAACTAGAAGAAAATTTGGGCAGAAATTTGGGCAGCACCTTACCCGAGCTTTTCTCTTTTAACCTCACAAAACTTCCTCACTCACACTTATTCTTTCACACGATTCTTTGTTACTGAGATTTGTTTGAGAATGGGTTAAATCTTTAGGCAAAGGGTCCTATTTATAGTAGTTTTCAGCTCTTCTCAGTGTGATAAATCATCGTACGGGTGTCTTTTTTAAAATTACTTAAGGTTTAAGGTTTCCTCTCAATAAGCCACCTAATCTTGGCTAACGTTTGCCCTTACGTCATCATTCTTTGTTTGTATTCAATTTTAGGGGTTTTTTATGTATAATCTATAATATCGTCACTAAATTCAACGCATAATTCACGCTTCTGTCCAAATCTCGCTCACTTTGCTCTCAGAATCTCGCTCTCTCCAGTTTTCTCACTAGGAATTCGCTCTGTCCACTCTCGCTTCGTCCAAATCTCGGTCTCCCTACTCTTAGAATCTCGCTCTCTCCAGCTTTCTCGCTAGGAATCTCGCTCTCTCCACTCTTGCTCTCAAATTTTCTCTTCCGTCTCGCTCTCTCCAGCTTTCTCGCTACAATTATCGCTCTCTCCAATTTTTTCTTCAATCTCGCTCTCTCCAGGGATCTCGCTCTCTCTACTCTCGCCAGCCTCAATCTCGCTAGCCTCGCTTGCTGGGTTTCTCGCTCTCCAATTCTCTCTTCGATCGCGCAACTCTCTTCTCAGTATCTCGCTCTCTCTAGTTTTCTCGCTGCAATTCTCGCTCTCTCCAATTTTTCTTCAATCTCGCTCTCTGCTTTCTCCAATTTTCTATTTAAATCTCGTTTTCTCCAGGAATCTCGTTCTCTCCACTCTCGTTTTCTCCAATTTTCTCTTCAATCTCGCTCTCTCCATCTTTCTCTCTCGCTCTCTCCAATTTTCTTTTGTTTACTTATTTATTTATTTATCATTCAATTAGAGTCTCGCTCTCTCCACCTTCGTTCTTTCCAATTTTCTTTTATTTTTATTTATTTATTATTATTATTATTATTATTATTAATTGTTTCTCTGCTTCCTAAATTAAGGTTAGGGTATTTATATTGATCATCCAATAAATTTGACATTTAATTTCCTGTATGCGTACAAATCTGGGTCGTTACATTCTTCCCCCTTAAGAACTTTCATCCTCGAAAGTTTCTTGGTTCTTAAAAAGATAAGGGTATTTGTCTTTCATCTCTTCTTCTCATTCCCATGTAGCTTCTTTCACTTGCTGATTTCTCCAGAGAACCTTCACTAAACTTATTTCCCGATTACGAAGCGATTTCTTCTCTTTTGCCAGGATGCAAACCGGAGTCTCCTCATATTCCAAGTTTTCACTTATTTGTAGAGGTTCATAATTTACTATGTGTAATGGGTCAAACACGTATTTTCGAAGCATCGATACATGAAAGACATTATGTATTGTAGAAAGTGTGGGTGGTAATGCCAATCGGTAAGCTACTTGGCCAATACGTTCTAATATTTCAAAGGGTCCAATGAAGGGAGGGCTAAGCTTGCCTTTTCGTCCGAAACGCATAATGCCCTTCATTGATGCTACCTTTAGAAATACGTGATCTCCTACTTTGAATTCCAGCTCTTTTCGACGGTTGTCAGCATAATTCTTCTATCTGCTTTGAGCTGTTCGCATTCTTTCCCGAATTAGCTTAATTGACTCTGATGTTTGCTGCACCAATTCAGGTCCTAGTAGTGTTCGATCCCCGATTTCATCCCAGTGTACAGGGGATCTGCATTTCTTTCCGTATAAGGCTTCGAAGGGAGCCATACCAATTGTCGCCTGATAACTATTATTATAAGAAAATTCTATGAGATGTATCTGCGAATCCCATGCTCCAATAAAATCCAAAGTATATGCCCTCAACATGTCTTCTAGGATTTGATTAACTCGTTCTGTTTGGCCATCAGTTTGTGGGTGGAAGGCTGTGCTGAAATTTAGCTGTGTGCCCATTGCTTTCTGTAAACTTTTCCAGAACTTGGATACGAAACGAGGGTCTCGATCTGAAACAATTGATACTGGGATTCCATGTAACCGGATGACCGCTTTTAAGTACATTTGAGCTAGTGCTTCCATAGTGTGAGTAGTTTTGCATGGTAGGAAGTGGGCCGATTTGCTGAGTCGATCTACAATCACCCAAATCATGTTGTGGCCTTTAACAATTCTCGGGAGTCCTGAGATGAAGTCCATAGAAATATGTTCCCATTTCCATTCTGGAACATTTAGAGGCTGGAGGAGTCCTTGTGGTCGTTGCCGTAGAGCTTTCACCTGTTGACAAACCAAACATTTACTTACATAGTCGGCTATATCCTTTTTCATGTTACCCCACCAGTAATGTGCTTTCAAGTCTCGATACATTTTGGTACTCCCAAGATGTATTGAAAAGCATGATTCATGAGTTTCTTTCAATAGTTCTTTCTTGATTTTTTCATCATCTGGTACACATAGACGTCCACGATAGAGGAGTGCAAAGTCTGGGACTGTAGAGAATTGACTGGTTTCTCCATTCTTTGATTGCCGTTGTTTGTTTAGGTATTTGTCTATTTGTTGTGCATCAATTATCCTTTGCCTTAATGCAGGTCTTGCAATTAACTGTGCTATTTGAGTTGTGAAGGTTTCTGGTATTAGTGACATCAGCTCTTTCAAGATCATCTATTATGTGTTTGGAGATGGTACTTAGAGCTGCTGTATGTGCTGACTTTCTGCTAAGAGCATCAGCAACAATGTTAGCTTTTCCTGGATGTTAGAGGATCTCACAGTCATAGTCTTTGACTAATTCTAACCATCTTCGTTGCCTCATATTTAACTCTTTTTGGGTAAAGAAGTACTTAAGGCTTTTATGATCTGTATAAATTTGGATCTTTTCCCCATATAAGTAATGTCTCCATATCTTTAAGGCAAAGACTACGACAGCTAACTCCAAGTCATGAACGGGATAATTTTGTTCATAAGGTTTTAGTGGTCTTGAAGCATATGCTATTACCTCTCCATGTTGCATCAACCAAGCCCCTTCTTCGATGCGTCACTGTACACAGTTAAACCCCCTGATCCGTCAGGTATGGTGAGAATAGGGGTTGTGGTCAACTTTTCTTTTAGTTCCTGGAAGCTTTGCTCACATGCTTGGTTCCAAACAAAAGGATTATTCTTCTTAGTAAGGTTGGTTAAGGGTAATGCTATACTTGAGAAATTCTTCACAAATCGTCTATAATATCCTGCTAATCCAAGGAAGCTGCGCACTTCGCTGACTGTTGTTGGGCGAGGCCACTTGCTAACTGTTTCAGTCTTAGCAGGATCCACTGAGATTCCTTCTTGCTTTACAATATGCCCTAGGTAGGCAACTTGTTTTTTTTTTTTTTTTTTTTTTTTTTTTTTTTTTTTTTTTTTTTTTTTTTTTCACACCCCCCCCCCTCTCCCCCCTGTCCAAAAATCACACTTGGGAGAATTTGGCATACAACTTTTCATTTCTTAATATGGAAAGGACGTCCCTAAGATGTTTTTCATGTTCTGCCTCAGACTTGGAATAGATCAAAATAGCATCTAAAAATATGATCACGAAGTTATTAAGATAGTCCTTAAAAATTCTATTCATTTAGCCTCATTCTCAACTAGGAAATAATGATGTTTGATAATATCTAAGAATGGTGTAAAGCTACATTTAGTGACAATTGTTTGAAACACTCATTAATATATTTACATGTTTATAGTAATATAATGCATAATGTTATACGATGTTATAGTCACTCATTGGGCTTGAAGCTCACGGAACCTCTGTGTTTTCTCTTCTCAGGTAGCAGTCAGTTTCCTCAAGGTTGAGTCCTGCTGCTACTTGCCACTGAAAGACTCGACTTATTAAGAAGACTTAGGTTGATGACCTGTTTATGTACATATGTTTCGAGAGGGACTAAGGTTCTTTAGGAACGTTTGGGCCATCTGTGAATATTTTTCTATAAAAGTAATGTCTTGGCTGTATGCATGTATTTATGTAATCTTTGTAGAACCTTAAGGGAGGTTTGTTGTATGCGTATATTACTAATGTTTTCAGTAGGTTGGTATTTAGATTAGAATGCTTGGGTGGTGGGTGCTGGCAGTAGGGCTAGTAACTACCACGGTCATACTCTTCTAGATTAAAAAGGTAATCTGGGAGGGGGTATGACAAATTATACCTTCAAACAAAATTTTTAATTATCGATCATCTTCATCTACTTCTTACCATAATAAAACCCAGACCTCATACATTACAACTCTTGAACCAGAATTCATAGGTAAATCTATGCTTGAAACAATTCAAAAAACATTTTCGTCAAATTTTCATTTTATTCCAAACCATCCATAAAAAACCCATTTATTTTATGAAATTATTCTTATTGATACCGACTCAATTGAAACCACTCATAACAAGAATAAAGATGACCCCAATAGAATTGTCTTTTCAAAAGTTAGAATTCTTCGTGTTCTAACTCCAACAAAATGCAATCGAAGTATTTATACTAAAAAAATATTTTCTCATCAATTTTCTCCACAAACCTATTCATACATCGATTATCAAAATGCTTGGTACAATATGTTTTGGTTAAACAATTTTAATCATTCTTAGTTCATAATGTTTGACAAAATATGTATTCAAAATTTTCCATTATAGTTTAATGATTGGTGGGATATATTTGGCCTTAATGAGGCTATCCTACCATACCCAATTCTTGAAAGTTTTAAATACTTTTCAAATAATGTTTTCTCAAATTCTTTTGACTTAACTCTACGTTTTTCAAATTACTTTCATCTAGCATGGATCTTTTGCTGGAATTATTCTGTTACAGAATCAAATGGCATCTGCCGCCTATCTCGATCATAACGAATCAAGTGGTGGGAAAAATTCAACACAACTATTGCTGCAAAAAATGTGGTGGAAAAATGGTTTTCCATCTATCACCACAATATGAAGCTAAACCTACAAAAGAATCAACAAATTTTGACTAAAAAATCAAGACTGATGGCTGCAATAGCACAAGTATCAAATGAAGAAGAGCTCAATATTATTCTTCAATAAATTTCGTCTTCATCCACTACCAGCCAAGAAGAAAATACATCAAACATTCAAGAAGAAGAGAATGACAACGAATTTGCAAATTTTATGCGTCACATCCACACGCCAACTCAATCAAATAAGTAGACGACAAACTCCAATTGAAGACAAAACATGTCAAACTTAAGTCTAAATATATTGTACAAATATTTGGTTTTT